>NC_057814.1:554574358-554802917 GCF_018294505.1 Triticum aestivum
AAGAGCTTCACTGCCTCGACCTCGTCGCTGCCGTACTCACGCCGGCCGCAGAAATCTTTAGTCCGCCGCCGCCATTGCCGTCTTCCTCCGCCGAGTTAGGGCGTGGAAGATCTGCACAGATGAGCTTCACTTCTCCACATCCCAGTTCGTCGTGTTCTTCGTCCAGGGTAATTAAAAGTTACTTTTACTGCGCTCTTTGATTCAAACGTTTATTACAAAATCTTCAAAGGTGTTTTTTTTCAAATCCTCACACACTAAACACCTCACATGTCATCTGTTCTTGATTCGTTTCTCTAAGCATCATTTTTCTTCAAGATTCCTCAATTGTGTGGATCTTTGACCTATACAACTCTGGAACCTAAGACAAAGAACGCTTAGTGAAATTCTTCAAGACTCATCTGGTCAAATTCCTCAAACTTGTTCTTCTTGAAAAACCTTCTGAGAACGCATATGACCTCTCCAAATTCCTTGCAACTATACTCTGTTCACAGGTACTCATGTCCGCTGCTGAATCACTAGGTACTCATCAACTTAACTCATTTGTAGCGTTCCTTGAAGAAAAGTTGCATACTTCTTCAGAGAGTTCAATTGTTCAAATTCCTCAACTGAAGAAAATGGCTAATGAAAAGAAGCCACAGAAAGGAGGAAAGAGGCCTGAGGTCAATACTGCCTTTGAAATCCCTGAGGACATTTATGCTGGGTACTGCACACCCCCTGAGGAAGATAAAAATCAGCGCAAGGTGCGCATTCAGAGGATAGAAAGGAGATGGGCAAAAGAGTGGAGGGAGTACAGGTATGTGACTCCAAAATACATGAAGAAATTCGCTGTTACTTGTGACACCCAAGTTTTTATTTGGTTTTTTTCAAAAGATTTTATTTGACTTGAGGGAGGTGATTTAAAATTCTTACTCAAAAGAACACTCCCTTTCAAATATTTTTTTATGGCAAAAGTTTTATTCGGATTCACCCAAGATCTGTCTTTGGTCTTGGAGGTTCTTGCTTTTATTTTGACTCAAGACAAAATACTTTTCACTTGAAAAAATGCCTTTTGAAAATCTCTTTGAAATATGCACTATGGCTTTTGGAAAAATCCTTTGCCACTTTCAACAATTCTCTCTTGCCATGGCCTTAGTGCAAATCCTCTCTTCTAACCCTTCCCTCACCTTTGGACCATGATTTGCATCAAATCCAGCAAGTTGAACCTCCCCATATGATTATTTTCCACTTAAATCTTATTCAAACAAATTTCTGTCTTCTATTCTATCCATTGGTGTTTTACAAAGGAACTCCACTTTCTGTTTTGATTTTTTCCCCCAAACCAACTCCCCTCCCTAGTCCTTTGAACCCTCAACCAAGATCCATGAAGATCCACTGGTCTTCAGTTCAAATTTTTCAAACTACACTTGCTGCAAGTTTGGACCAGATTTGTCAAATTTGGTGAAATTCATTCAAATCCTTTTCCAAAAATTCCAAGTAAAATCAGGCAGCCTCTGGGAGCATTGAGTGGTCACCTCACCAAGTACCAGCTCCAGAAAAAAAATTCTGCTTGCCAAATCATTCTGTCGAACACCTGCAGTGCATTGTCAAAATCTGGTTCAGTAAAGTTCAGAGAACATTTCAGTGCACTATCATTTTCTTCAGAACTTGTTGTCGATCTCGACAGTGCCTTGATGTCGCCTTGCTCCCCATCCCCTCCCCCTTGTTCCTGCACCGCACGAGCATCTGGCACCTTGCGGACGTCGGCGACGAGCAGCAGAAGGTGTGCCGCCCCGTGACCGACGCCAGCGGCGGCTTTGCGGCCGCCAGCGGGAGGCGCGGCGCAGACGGCGCCACCCAGCGCCGCCCAAGCCACCGGAGCTCGCCGCGTGGCCTTCCACTCCCCAGAACGCGCTGCCAATCTCGTCGTGAACCGCAGGGCGCGGAGCGCGCTCTCTGCCGCCGACGTGCCCGGGCGGCCACCCCACCGTGGACCGACGCCATTACGCCAAGACCAACTCTGTTTAGCAGTGAAATGGCGCCAGTAACTTCCACTGATGCTGCCTGGCCACTCAAACCTCCTGCCAATCCACTGCATCGCCGTAATCGCTCGCCGGAGATTCTCCGTTCACGGCCACCCCGTCGATCCGCCTATAAATAGAGGCCCCGAGCTTCAACTCGAGCACACACCATCCCTACACTCCACCTAGAGCACACCTAGCCACTGGAAGGGCCCCGAGGAGGTCTCCTTCCTCGACTCCGGCCGCCGCGACCCGCCACGGGATCCAGCTCGATTCGCCCCCGTGCGTGCACCTCCGCCTCCCATCTCTTGCCAGTAGCTTCACTATGCATCCCTCCTTCTGACCCGCGCTTCAATTCGAAGTTTGCAGCCCTCCACCGGAGTTCCCCACCATCACCCGAGCCGCCGTCCGCCGGAGAAAGTGTCGCCGTCGACGTGGTGCTCCCCGTTGGCCGAGTCTACCAACTACCGACGCGGAAGGACAAGCTGAAGCTCTTGGTACCCTCCGATCCTCCTGACTCGTCGTGGTTCGACGCCGGCGTCCACCGCAGTCTTCGGGCGCCGGTGAGCTTTTTAAACCTGACATGTGGACCCCGCATGTCAGCCTCTGTTATATTCTCCCTCGAACCGTTTTCTGTTGGCGCCTTCGGGCAAAATACGCTTTCCCTCTTTAGCTAGCGCATTTCTTACCGAAGCGTTTTCTGGTTTCTCAGTTTAAACCCTGGAACTTTTCTGTTTCATTACAGATAAGTCCCTGGACAGAAACCTTTATAACTTTTTAATGAAAAGGGATTTTTGAGTGATTCTTTTTCTGACAGTCTTAAAATTTTGTCTAGTTTTTAATGGGATTTATTTGGAAATTTTTTGGAGAAGTTTCTGTGCACGCGTTGCTTTTCACGTTAGTGCCCATTTTCGTTATTGCCGTAGGTTCCGGAAGAGGTGACGGAGCCGCGAACTTCGCCAAGCTAGACTCCGACTTCTCCGAACCAGGCAAGCATGTTTGAACATTTGATATGATAGGTGTTTTGCATGTTTGCTTGACAGTTTCTGCGTGACATATGAGTGTCAGTGAGTACCTCGTTGCTTGTGAGGCAACTACCCGTTTTGTTCCAAAGTTGCGATGATCTCTGATGAGAGATGGCCCGATCATGTGGTGACATGAAGGGAAGCAAGGTGGTACTGTTGTAGCATACCAGCCTTGCGTCATCCGACGAATTCTGACATTAACGTGGACGGAGTCACGTTATCGTTCTTTTCCCCTCCGTGCTACCACATGTTTCATTTGCCAGGATGCGGTTTAGTAAGTTGGTAACCTCTTTCCGTGTACACATCAAACAGAGGGGCCGGGATGATGGTACCTTGGCCCAGGATTAAAGCCAGTCATCCGGTCAGGGGGCATGGGTGTTTCCGGTTGGGACCGAGAGGGGGGGCACCCCCTTAGAGCGCGCGTATAGAAATTTGATCCCATGCTACGCGAGGTTGTAGCCTCCCCGTCTCAAGGTTTTTCTTGAACGTTGCCGAGGGTGATCCCTGGCTTCGGAATGTTGAATTGGGTGTGTACTGGTTAGACGTGTTTCTTCCAAAACACCGTAAACGGAACTAGTCCCCGTGACTACTGAAATCCGTTGGCTGTGGTTAAGTACAAACTCTGCAGAGTCAAATTCTCCCAAGTCATCGTATCCATGATCAAGTAGTGTAATCAGTATACCCATATCTATCCGCGTGGAAAACTTGTCCCCGGTGAACAAGCTCAAGTGGTAAACCCAGTTTAATTATTATTATTCCTGTGGATGGACTAACTTTATATTTGTCTTGTACTTGTGATAATTTATGTTCCCGAACTATTAAATTATCGAGCTACAATATAAGCCCTTTATGTGACGTCGCGCAGACGTCCGACCGTGGCGTGTTTTTGTTTCCTACATTAAATATAAGCCCTTTATGTGATGTCGCTCAGACGTCCGACTGTGGCACGCACCGCCTTTATCTTCTGTTATAAGCCCTTTATGTGGTGTCGCCCCGACGCCCGACTGTGGCATTATTATTTCTGCAGTTTCCGCTCGATGAGTCATTCAGACCCTCGTTTGGCACCAGTACTACTATTATTGCAGTTTCCGCTGGAGGAGTCATTTAGACCCTCGTTTGGCACCAGTATTACTATTCTGCAGTTTCCTCTCGAGGAGTCATTCAGACCCTCGTTTGGCACCCAGTATTTTATTATCTCTATGTCTGATCGCACTAGTTAACTTGTTCATATGCTCCATGTTTACATTTGTTATATCCTATGTCCGAACTGTCTTGCGAGTACTTTCATAGTACTCACCTGGCTTGTTGATTTGGCCAGATGTTGACGAAGGCGATCTCTTGGATGAAGAGTTTGATAGCGCGTCCGACGCCTAGAGGAGTCCCAGTCAGTCCTGCGCGATCCCGGATATTGGTCACTTGTATTTTATACGCTTCCGCCACCCGCAATAAGTCTCCTCGAGCCTCACCCCGACGCTCGAAGAGCTGTAGTCTTCAGGAGTCATATCACTCGCTTCGCGGTGATATCTCCACCATCGTTATTATCGTGAGTTAGTAGTATGCCACCCTACCCGCCGTCTTGTTTTATCGGCGTGCATGTAATAATTTGTTGGGCAGTCTCCGCTCAACCTTGTATTATATTTAGTACTCCTGCTATTTTTTTCTGTGACCAAGATATGGTCTACCAGTAAGAAGGAATTCTTCCTTACTGGTCCGTAAAAGGGATTGGTCTCTCAATAATTATTTTATTGAAAAACCGGTCGTGACAAGCTTGGTATCAGAGCCAGCTGACTGTAGGAAGCCACTAGGTGCGATCGCTAATCGGTTATTAGCATCTTTTGTGCTTTTTCAGCATTTTGCAATTGTAGCTATTTTCTGTTAGTCATCATAAATTTATGACATGACTACTCAGAATTTTTGCCTACTTTTGTAGATGGCTGGCAGCAGCTGTGAGAATCGAGTGTTCACGAACGTGCCCGAGGGGTTTGTCAAGCTCCTCGTCTCCATCACCAAGCTCGCGATCGGGCCAGCAGCTCGCCCAGAGTTCACACTGTATCAGCACAAGCTCAGCGACGACGTGTCTATGCACCAAGCTGTGGTGCAATTCAAGGGAGGGCGTTCTGCAGCTCGCCACTTCCGTTTTGTGGGAAGGGCCATGCCTACGGAGAGGCATGCCATGCAGATGGCTGCCCGTGAGGCGATAGCTCGTCTTCGGGACATCCTTCCTACGATGAAGACTCGTCGCTACCGCTACCTCCCATGCCATGTGCCATACACCAGTCACTATGCATTCGCCTGCCATCGAGGAGAGCGAGATGAAGCCATCGAGATGGTTGTGGAGTATCTCAAGGCTTTGGAGGAGTCTTTCGACAACCTCGTGGACGATCTTGTGGCTGCCCGCATGGACTTAGTCCGGGGCGGTCCTGCCAGCAGGAAGGAGCTTCTCAACACGGTGCCGCCTCTGACATTCGTCTCGTCTTCAGCCTCGTATGCACCGGCCGTTTTGGCCACTGCTCGCCGTCTGCCTACCACTGAGGAGTTCTACCGAGTCATCGCTCCTACTCCAGTCAGAGCTGCACCGCCTGCCGCACCCGCTCTACCACCAGTCGCCCCCGCACCGTCACCGCAGCGCAGCGTTACGCGCCAGGAGCCAGCTAGAGAGGAGGTGGAGGTTGATTCTCCTGGACCCCTGAGTCTCGCCATCGGCAAGGGGAAGGAAATCTTCACCATCTCCGACTGAGAGCGCCGAGTAGCCGCGCGTTATGCCTGCTTGTATGATGTGTTGCTTTATCTGTACGCTAGTTTGTATTGGTGTGTTTGCTGCCTTCCGGAGGAGTACGCTAGCCTAAATAACATGTCAGGAATGTGTACGCGCATCCTGAGTGCTGTATCGTGTGTTTGCTTTTCGCGTGTAAGATATATGCTAAGCAGTTCTTCTCCGTGCAAAATCGTTTATGTTTTCTTAAAAACCTTGAAGTCTTTTAAATTGTTGCCTTTGCAAGTTATTCATGGTGCTACACAGTTTTTTCTCATGGGTTTCGCAAAATAATACCCCAGACTGGAAAAATGTCTCGCCCGTGGACTCGCTCCATGCCCAATCAGCCAGAACAGGTTTATGGGACACAGACTAGCAACAATTTCACTCAGGGTCAGTCCAGTCAACAAGACAGTGAAGCAGCCCTGTCTCAAGTATGCCGTCTCTTCGAGCAAAGCCAAGGAACTCGGCACCCAAACCAAACAATGGTGGAAACAATCCAGCCCCCAAGCGCAACAATTTCAACCCCAACAACAACCACAGGAAGGGTCACCTGAACAATGTGACCAGGGAAGAAGCGCAGAATGCCCCAGACATCGTGCTCGGTACGTTCCCGGTCAACACAGTACCTGCCACGGTTTTGTTTGATTCTGGAGCTTCCCATTCGTTCGTTTCAAAGAGTTTTGTTTTACAACATGGTTTTCCGATACTTCCCTTGGAAAAATCTATGATCATCAAGTCCCCCGGAAATAAGCAAGTCGCTCAGGGTTACTGCCAAGGAGTGGTCATTGAGTTCGAAGGACTACAATTCCACGCGAATCTCATCGTGTTGGAGAGTAAAGGACTGGATGTCATTCTAGGGATGGACTGGTTGACCACCAACAAAGGATTCATTGACTGTTTCAATCGGACCGTGATTCTCACTCACCATCACGGCAAGACTATAAGGGTTTCCGCTCAAGAAAGGCCCCGATCACAGCAACCAAAACTAAACAAATGGACATTGCAGAACTGAGAAAAGTTCCGGTGGTATGCGAGTTTTCGGATGTGTTCCCTGAAGAACTACCAGGCATGCCACCAGACCAAGAGATAGAATTCAGCATTGAACTAGCACCTGGCACCGCTCCCATCTATAAGAAGCCTTATAGAATGGCACCCTCAGAATTGGTGGAGTTGAAGAAGCAGATAAAGGAATTATTGGACAAAGGATTTATTCGAGCCAGCTCCTCACCTTGGGGTTCGCCAGTGTTGTTCGCCAAGAAAAAGGATGGGACACTGAGACTGTGTATAGACTATCGAGCCCTCAATATGGTCACCATCAAAAACAAATATCCGATGCCACGGATAAATGATTTGTTTGACCAGCTCGCACAAGCCAAGGTGTTCTCAAAGATTGATTTGAGATCGGGATATCACCCATTGAAAGTACGGACAGAAGATATCCCCAAGACAGCATTCACTTCCAGATATGGGTTATACGAGTTTACAGTGATGCCTTTTGGACTAACGAACACCCCCGCATATTTCGTCCACCTCATGAACAAAGTGTTTATGAAATTCATGGACAAATTTGTGGTGGTATTCATTGACGATATTCTGGTTTACTCAAGGACACCAGAAGAGCATGCTGAGCACCTCAGAATTGTTTTGGGAGAATTAAGAAAACATCAGTTGTACGCCAAATTTAGCAAGTGCGAATTTTGGCTAAGACAAGTTGGTTTCTTAGGCCATATATTGAACCAAGAAGGCGTGGCCGTAGACCCAGAAAAAGTCAAAGCCATACTTGACTGGAAGCCACCCGCCAATGTTACAGATGTGCGGAGTTTCCTGGGAATGGCCGGATACTACAGAAGATTTATTGAAGGATTCTCCACTGTGGCAAAACCTATAACACAGTTACTCAAGAAGGACAAGAAATTTGTATGGACGGAAGCATGCGAGACAAGCTTCCAAGAACTTAAGAAGAAGCTGACAACCGCACCGGTCTTAACTGTGCCAGACATACACAAGAGTTTTGAAGTTTATTGTGACGCATCCCGAAAAGGTCTCGGGTGTGTGCTGATGGAGGATGGCAAAGTCGTCGCGTATGCCCCTAGGCAGTTGCGAAAACATGAGGAAAATTACCCAACACACGACTTGGAGCTAGCAGCAGTTATTCATGCACTCAAGGAGTGGAGGCACTTTCTGTGGGGGAATCGCTGTGAAATATATACGGACCATAAGAGCCTCAAATATATTTTGACACAGCCAGAGCTAAATTTACGCCAACGACGCTGGTTGGAATTGGTCAAGGAATATGATGTCGGTATTCACTACCATCCAGGGAAAGCAAATGTAGTGGCCGATGCCCTTAGTCGAAACCCCAGCCCGGACAATGACGGCCCGCAAAACTTGAGGCCTGAGTTTCAGCAAGAGTTCGCTAGGCTCAACATGATGTTAGTCTCTGAGGGCACCGTATCAAATCTGGAGATACAACCCACCCTGGTGGAACAAATTAAGAAGGCCCAACAGGGACATCCCAGCATCGAAGGTGTAAAGAGGAAAATGAACCTTGGTAAGGCTTCAGAGTTCGTCACAGACAGTGAAGAAACATTATGGTACGGAGACAGACTTTGCGTACCTAACATTGAGGAACTCAAGCAACAAATCTTAACCGAAAGCCACACCGCACCATACTCGATCCACCCTGGAGGAACCAAAATGTACAAGGACATTCAAGAAAGATTTTGGTGGCACGATATGAAAAGAGATATAGCCACATTTATTGCTTGTTGCGATTCATGTCAGCGCATCAAGGCCGAACATCAAAAGCCAGCAGGGCTACTCCAGCCAAACAGGATACCGGAGTGGAAATGGGATGAAATAGGAATGGACTTCATTGTCGGATTACCCCGATCACAACGCGGAAATGACGCCATATGGGTCATCACAGACCGACTAACCAAGGTTGCTCATTTCATTCCCGTGAAGACTACCTACTCCACACAAAGACTGGCCAAACTTTATCTCTCCCGGATAGTTTGCTTGCACGGAGTCCCAAAGACTATAATATCAGACCGAGTCACCCAATTCGTCTCCAAATTTTGGGATCACGTACAACAAGCTCTGGGCACACAACTAGCTTTCAGTACAGCGTACCACCCTCAGACTGATGGACAAACGGAACGTGTAAACCAAATCCTAGAGGGTATGCTAAGAGCCTGTGTGCTCACCTATGGATCCAGTTGGGAAGAGAGTTTGCCGTATGCCGAATTTGCTTACAACAACAGTTACCAAGCCAGCTTGCAAATGGCACCCTTTGAAGCATTGTACGGACGGAGGTGTCGTACCCCACTAAATTGGTCAGAAACAGGTGACAGCCGTATCTTCGGCCCAGACATGCTTAAAGAGGCCGAGGAGAAAGTTAAGCAGATCAGGGACAGACTCAAGACAGCACAGAGCCGACAAAAGAGCTACTATGACCAAAAACATCGTGAGGTCAGCTTTGAACCCGGTGATTCCGTATACCTCCGAGTATCTCCTATGAGGGGTCTGCAACGGTTCAAAATTAAGGGGAAGCTAGCCCCGAGATTTATTGGACCATTTTGTGTAAAGGCACGAAGAGGCACGGTAGCCTACCAACTAGACCTACCCAAGGAGCTGTCAGACGTCCATGACGTATTCCACGTCTCACAGTTGAGGAATGTGTGAGTAACCCGGAGAAGCATGTACCTCATGAGGGCATTGATGTACAACCAGATCTCACCTACTGAGAGAGGCCAGTAAAGATATTGGAAGAATCTGAAAGGAGGACCCGTCAGAAAACGACAAAAATTTTCAGGGTTCAGTGGAGCAACCACACTGAGGATGAAGCTACATGGGAAAGGGAAGATTTTCTCCGGGCAGAGTATCCATATCTATTTGAGGATCAGCAGAAATCTCGAGGACGAGATTTTTCCTAAGGGGGTAGGTGTTGTGACACCCAAGTTTTTATTTGGTTTTTTTCAAAAGATTTTATTTGACCTGAGGGAGGTGATTTAAAATTCTTCCTCAAAAGAACTCTCCCTTTCAAATATTTTTTTATGGCAAAAGTTTTATTTGGATTCACCCAAGATCTGTCTTTGGTCTTGGAGGTTCTTGCTTTTATTTTGACTCAAGACAAAATACTTTTCACTTGGAAAAATGCCTTTTGAAAATCTCTTTGAAATATGCACTATGGCTTTTGGAAAAATCCTTTGCCACTTTCAACAATTCCCTCTTGCCATGGCCTTAGTGCAAATCCTCTCTTCTAACCCTTCCCTCACCTTTGGACCATGATTTGCATCAAATCCAGCAAGTTGAACCTCCCCATATGATTATTTTCCACTTAAATCTTATTCAAACAAATTTCTGTCTTCTATTCTATCCATTGGTGTTTTACAAAGGAACTCCACTTTCTGTTTTGATTTTTGCCCCCAAACCAACTCCCCTCCCTAGTCCTTTGAACCCTCAACCAAGATCCATGAAGATCCACTGGTCTTCAGTTCAAATTTTTCAAACTACACTTGCTGCAAGTTTGGACCAGATTTGTCAAATTTGGTGAAATTCATTCAAATCCTTTTCCAAAAATTCCAAGTAAAATCAGGCAGCCTCTGGGAACATTGAGTGGTCACCTCACCAAGTACCAGCTCCAGAAATTTTTTCTGCTTGCCAAATCATTCTGTCGAACACCTGCAGTGCATTGTCAAAATCTGGTTCAGTAAAGTTCAGAGAACATTTCAGTGCACTCTCGTTTTCTTCAGAACTTGTTGTCGATCTCGACAGTGCCTCGATGTCGCCTTGCTCCCCGTCCCCTCCCCCTTGTTCCTGCACCGCACGAGCGTCTGGCACCTTGCGGACGTTGGCGACGAGCAGCAGAAGGTGCGCCGCCCCGTGACCGACGCCAGCGGCGGCTTTGCGGCCGCCAGCGGGAGGCGCGGCGCAGACGGCGCCACCCAGCGCCGCCCAAGCCACCGGAGCTCGCCGCATGGCCTTCCACTCCCCAGAACGCGCTGCCACTCTCGTCGTGAACCGCAGGGCGCGGAGCGCGCTCTCTGCCGCCGACGTGCCCGTGCGGCCACCCCACCGTGGACCGACGCCATTACGCCAAGACCAACTCCGTTTAGCAGTGAAATGGCGCCAGTAACTTCCACTGATGCTTCCTGGCCACTCAAACCTCCTGCCAATCCACTGCATCACCGTAATCGCTCGCCGGAGATTCTCCGTTCACGGCCACCCCGTCGATCCGCCTATAAATAGAGGCCCCGAACTTCAACTCGAGCACACACCATCCCTGCACTCCACCTAGAGCATGCCTAGCCACTGGAAGGGCCCCGAGGAGGTCTCCTTCCTCGACTCCGGCCGCCGCGACCCGCCACGGGATCCAGCTCGATTCGCCCCCGTGCGTGCACCTCCGCCTCCCATCACTTGCCAGTAGCTTCACTATGCATCCCTCCTTCTGACCCGCGCTTCAATTCGAAGTTTGCAGCCCTCCACCGGAGTTCCCCACCATCACCCGAGCCGCCGTCCGCCGGAGAAAGTGTCGCCGTCGACGTGGTGCTCCCCGTTGGCCGCTCCACCACCTACCGACGCGGAAGAACAAGCTGAAGCTCTTGGTACCCTCCGATCCTCCTGACTCGCCGTGGTTCGACGCCAGTGTCCACCGCAGTCTTTGGGCGCCGGCGAGCTTTTTAAACCTGACATGTGGACCCCGCATGTCAGCCTCTGTTATATTCTCCCTCGAACTATTTTTTGTTGGCGCCTTTGGGCAAAATACGCTTTCCCTCTTTAGCTAGCGCATTTCTTACCGAAGCGTTTTCTGGTTTCTCAGTTTAAACCCTGGAACTTTTCTGTTTCATCACAGATAAGTCCCTGGACAGAAACCTTTATAACTTTTTAATGAAAAGGGATTTTTGAGTGATTCTTTTTCTGACAGTCTTAAAATTTTGTCTAGTTTTTAATGGGATTTATTTCGAAATTGTTTGGAGAAGTTTCTGTGCACGCGTTGCTTTTCACGTTAGTGCCCATTTTCGTTATTGCCGTAGGTTCTGGAAGAGGTGACGGAGCCGCGAGCTTCGCCGAGCTAGACTCCGACTTCTCCGAACCAGGCAAGCATGTTTGAACATTTGATATGATAGGTGTTTTGCATGTTTGCTTGACAGTTTCTGCGTGACATATGAGTGTCAGTGAGTACCTCGTTGCTTGTGAGGCAACTACCCGTTTTGTTCCAAAGTTGCGGTGATCTCTGATGAGAGATGGCCCGATCATGTGGTGACATGAAGGGAAGCAAGGTGGTACTGTTGTAGCATACCAGCCTTGCGTCATCCGACGAATTCCGACGTTAACGTGGACGGAGTCACGTTATCGTTCTTTTCCCCTCCGTGCTACCACATGTTTCATTTGCCAGGATGCGGTGTAGTAAGTTGGTAACCTCTTTCCGTGTACACACCAAACAGAGGGGCCGGGATGATGGTACCTTGGCCCAGGATTAAAGCCAGTCATCCGGTCAGGGGGCATGGGTGTTTCCGGTTGGGACCGAGAGGGGGGCACCCCCTTAGAGCGCGCGTATAGAAATTTGATCCCATGCTACGCGAGGTTGTAGCCTCCCCGTCTCAAGGTTTTTCTTGAACGTTGCCGAGGGTGATCCCTGGCTTCAGAATGTTGAATTGGGTGTGTACTGGTTAGACGTGTTTCTTCCAAAACACCGTAAACGGAACTAGTCCCCGTGACTACTGAAATCCATTGGCTGTGGTTAAGTACAAACTCTGCAGAGTCAAATTCTCCCAAGTCATCGTATCCATGATCAAGTAGTGTAATCAGTATACCCATATCTATCCGCGTGGAAACTTGTCCCCGGTGAACAAGCTCAAGTGGTAAACCCAGTTTAATTATTATTATTCCTGTGGATGGACTAACTTTATATTTGTCTCGTACTTGTGATAATTTATGTTCCCGAACTATTAAATTATTGAGCTACAATATAGACCCTTTATGTGACGTCGCGCAGACGTCCGACCGTGGCGTGTTTTTGTTTCCTACATTAAATATAAGCCCTTTATGTGATGTCGCTCAGACGTCCGACTGTGGCACGCACCGCCTTTATCTTCTGTTATAAGCCCTTTATGTGGTGTCGCCCCGACGCCCGACTGTGGCATTATTATTTCTGCAGTTTCCGCTCGAGGAGTCATTCAGACCCTCGTTTGGCACCAGTACTACTATTATTGCAGTTTCCGCTCGAGGAGTCATTCAGACCCTCGTTTGGCACCAGTATTACTATTCTGAAGTTTCCTCTCGAGGAGTCATTCAGACCCTCGTTTGGCACCCAGTATTTATTATCTCTATGTCTGATCGCACTGGTTAACTTGTTCATATGCTCCATGTTTACATTTGTTATATCCTATGTCTGAACTGTCTTGCGAGTACTTTCATAGTACTCACCTGGCTTGTTGATTTGGCCAGATGTTGACGAAGGCGATCTCTTGGATGAAGAGTTTGATAGCGCGTCCGACGCCTAGAGGAGTCCCAGTCAGTCCTGCGCGATCCCGGATATTGGTCACTTGTATTTTATACGCTTCCGCCACCCGCAATAAGTCTCCTCGAGCCTCACCCCGACGCTCGAAGAGCTGTAGTCTTCAGGAGTCATATCACTCGCTTCGCGGTGATATCTCCACCATCGTTATTATCGTGAGTTAGTAGTATGCCACCCTACCTGCCGTCTTGTTTTATCGGCGTGCATGTAATAATTTGTTAGGCAGTCTCCGCTCAACCTTGTATTATATTTAGTACTCCTGGTATTTTTTTTCTGTGACCAAGATATTGTCTACCAGTAAGAAGGAATTCTTCCTTACTGGTCCGTAAAAGGGATTGGTCTCTCAGTAATTATTTTATTGAAAAACCGGTCGTGACATTACTCGTCCATGCTCAAGACCTCCATTGGCACCTGGCCAAGAGGCAGATCCCACTAGCATCAAGCATGGTGAGGAATTTCCTGTAGAATGGGCCAAGTGCCAGGCCAAGTAGGCCAAACAGGCTAAGGAAGCAGTGAAGAACTTCAACGAAGATTCCACTACTCCTGTCGGAGTAAATGACCACGACAGCCTAACCGACTCCCCTGGCTCTTTGAAAATTATCAGGCCATTCAGGCCTTCAAGGATACAAAGCATAGGGCCGCCTTCCCCCGGCCGGCTATCCCCAGGGCCGACTCCCAAAAGGCGACCCAGCCTCAGAAACCTCCGCCAAGAAAGATACGAGATAGCCGACTCCAGGGAGCCGACCCCAAGAGGACCGACTCCAGGGAGCCGGCCCCAGGAGGACCGACTCCCAGAAGCCGGCCATGAAGAAAGTCGGCTCCCAGAAGCCGGCCAAGGCTGCACCCATAAAGACTGTACCCACATAACGGTGATAGGATGGGGCGTGGCCGCAGTACAACTCACTACCCCCGAATCCCGGAACAGGTATGGCCATAGGGCGCCGTACGGGCCAGCCATCCCCCGACCGGCGTGGCACTGTAGCCATGTTGGCCTCGATATCGCCCACGACAGGTGCCAGTATGGCCCGTGGGCAGTGGGCCCCTTTTGCCAGAGATACATCTGAAGGCAGCCCGGCCTCCTCTAGTCGGCCAGGGATGTGGTCGGCTCCCAATAGCCGGCTACCTCCCTCCCTCGAAGCATGCGCCCCATTAAGGAGACAAGACGAGGTAAGGCTACAGTGAGAGCTCGCAAGGCGGCGACACCGTAGCCACGCTTACCTCGACAAAGCCCTCGTCATCAGAGGCGAGGCAACAGTAACCAGCCGCCGACAAAGCCCGCAAGTGGTGGGGCCGGCGTGCCGGCCAAGAAGCCGGCAGCCGGCGGGACCCACCAGTCGGCGGGCCCCAATGACCGGCGGAGAAGCCGGCGAGCATAGACACTGACGGCTGGGACCCACGCCCAGCCACGTTACCATTGTACCCCTGGGGGTAGGCCTATATAAACCCCCCGGGACACCCATGCAAAGGGTTGATCTCATAGAGTTACACACACCACCTAGAGAGAAAGGGAGAGCTAGCCTTGCCCTTCTTCTTCCTCTAGCCAGACAGCTCGAGGAGCACTTGTAGCCACTTGTATTGATCTAGTGATCATGCGGAGACCCCGCAGAGCAGGACTAGGGGTGTTATTTCCACGGAGAGCCCCGAACCTGGGTAAGATTCGCCGGCGTGCATGTCATCGCCTCATCCCGTTTCCAGGCACCGGTGACGTCTTACTGGCTCCCACAATGATAAGCCACCCGTTGGCATATGTCGCACCTACCACCCAACATTTGGCGCCCACCGTGGGGCCAGGTGCACCGTCGTCCGGAGACCTGTTCTAGACGGGAACCCTTTTCCTCCCCCGCGAGCGCAGCCAGCCTGCCGCAGCCGATGGCGCTTGCCCCGACATGCTGCAAGGCGTTGACGACGCCTGCGCAGCGAGCTGCCTCGCCGATCTTCTTGGCGAGACTCGCATCTCCGACGAGCCCGCATCCGACGCGGGCACGGACTACCCCGAGAGTCGCCTCGTCAGCCTCCTCGACCAACTTCACGTCTCCAGCGAGCTTGCTGTAGACTTGGAGTCGGTCGGCTCCACCGACCCGATGCTTGTCGACTCCGACACGGCGTCGCTCGACGCCTACCCCTCCGACGTGGTAGTCTTCAACGACCCTCTCCATCGAGCTGACAGCGGCAGCAGCGCTGTCACTGAGGTGCTGGTCATCAGCCACGTCGCCGACTCGGGCGAGAACGCCCACGATGCCCTACAAGCGGCGATGCATGACTTCACCGTCCCCATCCCGGCCGACGCCGACGCCGAGACCATGGAGGCACGCCGCCTTGCCCTCATCGCGGAGGGTCAGAAGATAGCCTCCATGAGACGCCTCACTGAGGCTCACCAGCGCGAAGTCGACCGCACTGCCTTCGGTACTCCGCCTCATGGCGGGCCGAGCCGAGCCGGCCTCGTCAAGAAGCGCAGCGCGGCCATCGCCAGCATGCTGGGGGCAGACCGCCCCGTCTACGCCACACTGCTCGAGAATATGCGATCCGCTCAGGCGGCCGCTGAAGAGCTAAATGGGCTGGGGGCTGATGAGCTCCCCTACATGACAAGGCGCATCCAGCAGCTGATCGACGCGGCCGCAGAACGGCATGAAGCCGGCGCCCGCGCTGAGAGTCCTCCCCCATGCCGAGAGCATGCCGCGACATCCCGGTCGCCGACTGCGAGCGGCGCCCGCGCAAGGAAAGACAAGGAGCCGGCTGCTGGCCGCAGCCGGACTCGGATCACCATTGAGCGCGACGCGGAAGGCCGCCCTCGAGCAGTGGAGCGCCAAGGAAATCCGCCTCCTCCCCCGCCTGGAGGGGAGAGATATCCCGCCCCGCCGCATGTCACGCATCCGACTCTTGGTGGCCGACTAGGCCACCGTGAAGGAGTCGGCGAGAACGGTGCCCGCCACCGGATCGACCGCCTAGCTCGATCCCTGGCGCTAGAAGAAGAAGATGATGTTGGCCCGCCATGCTTCGGCCCCCGCATCCGCGACGAGCCCTTCCCCAAAGGGTTCTCGCTCCCCAGAGACACGCCCAAGTACAACGCCTCTGTGAAACCGGAAGATTGGCTCATCGACTACTCTACCGCTGTCAGCATAGCAAACGGCAACAGGCGCGTAGCCGTGAAGTACGTCCCTCTCATGCTGCAAGGCACGGCACGCACCTGGCTCAATAGCCTCAAGCCCTACAGCGTCAACAGCTGGCTGGACTTCACGGAAGTCTTCGTCCGCAACTTCACCAGCACGTACAAGCGGCCTCCCAAGCCCCGCCAGCTCTCCCGATGCGTCCAAGGGCCCAACGAGTCGACCCGCGACTACCTCACGCGGTGGGCCGAGCTCCGCAAATCCTGCGAGGGGGTGCACGAGGTTCAAGCCATCGAATACTTCACCGCCGGATGCCGAGAGGGCACCCTCCTCAAGCACCGACTCCTCTGCGACGAGCCGGCTACCCTCGACGAGTTGCTGATCATTGCGGACAAGTACGCCACGGCCGACTCCTCGATGAAGACCGAGCTTCGAGTGGACGGCTCTGGGAAGATTCTCGCTCCGGCTCCCAAGACGCCGGCTGGCGACTCCAATCGGCGCCCCTACCAGAACGACCACAAGCGCAAGGCCCCTATGCCGCCTTCCACCAGTCGGCAGGTGGCCACAGTCGAAGATGAGCAGCCCGAAGAACGGCCCGCTCCCAAGAAGAAGGGCGGCAGGCCGGCTTGGCAGCCGGCCTTCTCCTACGAGCAGACTCTCGATGCCCCCTGCAAGTTCCACAGTGGCGCGAAGCCGTCCAACCATACGACTCGAAAGTGCCACTGGCTCACATGGATCTCCAAGGGCGAGGGGCTGGTGCCGCCTCCGCCTCCCGGCCCGCCGCCTCCAGCCCCCCAGCAGCCGGCTGCTCGACCGGCAGTCGAAGCCATTCAAGATGAGTTCCCTGATGAGCACGCCGCCTATGTCGTCTTCACGAGCCAGGTTGAAGACAAGCGCCGCCGGCGCCGACAGCACCAAGAGGTCAACGCAGTCGCCTCCAGCAACCCCGAGTTCATGCATTGGTCCGAAAGGCCTATCAACTGGAGTCGGGCCGATCACCCAGAGGTGATGCCGTCCCCTGGCTCCTACGCATTGGTGTTGGATGTCACCCTCGCAACAGAGAGGCGAGCTGCCCGATTCTCCCGCATTCTGATTGATGGCGGAAGCAGTATCAACATGCTGTACCGCGATACCATGGAGAAGTTGAACCTCAAGGCGAAGCAGCTCATGCCAAGCCGGACCGTGTTCCATGGCATCGTACCCGGCCTGTCCTGCTCCCCGATCGGCAAGATCAAGATGGATGTTCTCTTCAGAGACAAGGATCACTTTCGCCGAGAAGCAATCTGGTTCGAGGTAGTGGACCTGGAAAGCCCTTACCACACCTTGCTTGGCCGACCTACTCTGGCCAAGTTCATGGTGTGCCCCACTACACCTACCTGAAGATGAAGATGCCGAGCTCGAAGGGGATCATCACTGTAGCCGGCGACTACAAGAAGTCCATCGAGTGCGCTGCAGCCAGCAGCCGGCTGGCCGAGTCCCTCGTAGTGGCAGAAGAGAAGAAGATGCTGGAGCGAGTTGTGGCCATGGCCGGCAAGCAGCCGACCTTGGCCCCCAACCCCAAGGATTATGATGTGCAGGGCTCCTTCCAGCCGGCCAAGGAGACGAAGAAGATACCTCTGGACCCGGAGAACCCGGAGAGGTTTGCAGTCATTGGTGCAAACCTGGACAATAAATAGGAAGGCCAGCTCGTCGACTTCCTCCGTGAGAATCGAGACATCTTTGCATGGTCCCCAAAGGACATGCCGGGTGTTCCGAAGGATTTCGTCGAGCACAAGTTGCACATCCGAGCCGACGCGAAGCCGGTCAAGCAGCCTCTCCACCGACTGTCAGAAGAGAAGAGAAGAATCGTAGGAGAAGAGATAGCCCGGCTCCTTGCCGCCGGCTTTATTATGGAAGTGTTTTTCCCAGAGTGGCTTGCCAACCCAGTCTTGGTGTTGAAGAAGAACAACAAATGGTGTATGTGTATAGACTACACTAGCCTCAACAAGGCCTGCCCCAAAGATCCGTTTGCTTTGCCACGGATTGATCAAGTGATAGACTCCACGGCCGGATGCGAGCTGTTGAGTTTCTTGCATGCCTACTCAGGATACCACCAGATTAAGTTGGACCCAGCAGACCGCCTGAAGACCGCCTTCATCACACCATTCGGAGCTTTCTGTTACCTGACTATGACATTCGGCTTGAGGAATGCCGGTGCCACTTTTCAGCGTTGCATGCAGAAATGCCTCCTTAAGCAACTCGGCAGAAATACCCACGTCTACGTAGACGATATTGTGGTGAAGACAGAAAAGCACGACACCCTGCTAGAAGGCCTCAAAGAAACATTTGCCAACTTGCGCCGATTCCAGATCAAGCTCAACCCTGAGAAATGCGTGTTCGGAGTAACCGCCGGCCAGCTTCTAGGTTTTCTGGTCTCCGAACGCGGCATTGAGTGCAACCCTGTGAAGATCAAGGCCATGAGAGAATTGAGATTCCCACCAAGTTGCGAGACGTTCAGAAGTTCACCGGGTGCCTGGCCTCCCTAAACCGCTTCATCAGCCGGCTAGGAGAGAAGGCTCTCCCCCTGTACCGACTCATAAAGAAATCCACTCATTTCGAGTGGAATGACCAAGCAGACCAAGCCTTCCATGAGTTGAAGAAGATGCTGATCACTTCACCTATCCTGGCGGCAACTAGCCAAGTGGTCAGTACAGTCATCGTGGTTCAGCTCCCAGAAGAAGGCCGAGCCCAGCTAGTCCAGAGGCCGGTATATTATCTAAGTGAAGTACTATCCAGCTCAAAGCAAAACTACCCACACTACCAGAAGATGTGCTATGGAGTGTACTTCGCCGCCAAGAAGCTGAAGCCCTACTTTCAAGAGCATCCCATCACGGTCGTATGCACCGTCCCGCTTGCCGACATCATAGGCAGCCGGGATGCATCCGGCCGGGTGGCCAAATGGGCCATTGCGCTGGCGCCTTACACAATCTTCTACCAGCCCCGCACCGCCATCAAGTCCCAAGCATTGGCCGACTTCCTCGTCGACTGGGCCGAGACCCAGTACCTACCGCCGGCTCCCGACTCTACTCATTGGCGGATGCACTTCGACGGGTCCAAGGTGCGCACCGGCTTGGGAGCCGGCATCGTCCTCACCTCTCCCAAAGGCGACAAGCTCAGATACACGCTTCAAATCCACTTTGCCGCCTCCAACAACGTGGCTGAATACGAGGCGCTCATACACGGGCTCCGGCTAGCCAAAGAGCTCGGCATACGCCAGATCCTGTGTTATGGCGACTCAGACTTGGTGGTCCAGCAGTCATCTGGCGATTGGGACGCCAAGGATGCAAACATGGCGAGCTATCGATTCCTCGTCCAGCAGATCAGTGGGTACTTCGAAGGGTGCGAGTTCCTTCACGTACCACGGGCCGACAATGATCAAGCAGACGCCCTGGCACAGATCGGATCCACCCGACAGGCTATACCAACCGGTGTCTCTCTCCAGCACCTCCTCAAACCATCTATCAAGCCGTCTCCAGAGTCGGACTCTATCTTTGTACCGTCCGCCCCTGATGCAGCCGGATCCGACTGGAGGAACCCAGCAGGCGGCTCGAGGACTTCGACAAGCGACCCGGGGACTGCCGTAGTCGCACTCGGCTCGGGAACTTCAGAACCCGGCCCGGGGACTGCAGCAGTCGGCCCGGGGACTGCAGCGACACAAGAAGCGGTTGCCGACTCCAACTCCCCACCACCCAACCCACCCACCCGAGTCACAGTGGTCGTACTAACAGTAGAAGAAGTCACAGCTCCATCATGGGCCCAGCCCATCCTCAACTTCCTAGTCAACAGAGAGCTGTCGACTGATGAGATCTCGGCAAGACTAGTGCAACGCCGAGCCGGAGCATATGCAATAATAAACAGAGAACTTGTCAAGCGCAGCGTCACTAGAGTCTTCCAGCGCTGCGTCGAGCCAGAGAAAGGTGTGGCAATCCTCAAGGATATCCACCAAGGCGAATGCGGCCACCACGCAGCCTCAAGATCACTTGTGGCCAAAGCTTTCCGCCATGGTTTCTTTTGGCCGACTGCTTTGGAAGATGCCAAAGAGATAGTCAAAAGCTGCAAAGGATGCCAAGTCTTCAGTTCCAAGCAACACCTGCCGGCTTCTGCACTCAAGACCATCCCCCTCACCTGGCCCTTTGCCGTCTGGGGGCTGGACATGGTGGGCCCATTCAAGACAGCCCGCGGCGGCTTGACACATCTGCTTGTCGCCGTGGACAAATTTACCAAGTGGATCGAAGCGAAGCCGATCAAGAAGCTGAACGGGCCGACTGCCGTGACATTCATTGCCGACATCACTACTCGGTATGGCGTGCCGCACAGCATCATCACCGACAATGGCACAAACTTTGCCAAAGGAGCATTGGCACGTTTATGCGCGACACAGGGCATCCGATTGGACTTAGCATCCATTGCCCACCCGCAGTCAAACGGCCAGGTCGAGCGAGCAAATGGACTCATCCTCTCCGGCATCAAGCCCCGACTGGTCGTACCACTGGAGCGATCGGCCGGCTGCTGGCTCGATGAGCTGTCAGCTGTCCTCTGGAGTCTGCGTACTACCCCAAACAAGTCAACTGGCTTCACTCCCTTCTTCCTTGTATATGGTGCCGAGGCTGTCATCCCAACTGACATCGAGTTCGACTCGCCTCGGGTCACTATGTACACAGAGGCGGAGGCCAAGGAAGCGCGAGAAGACAGCCTCGACCTGCTGGAAGAAAGCCGGCTGTTAGCACTCAGCCGGTCCGCCATCTACCAGCAGGGTTTGCGCCGTTACCAGAACCGAAAGATCAAGCCAAGATCTTTCCAAGAGGGCGACCTTGTGCTTCGGCTGATCCAGCGAACAGCCGGCCAGCACAAGCTCTCGGCCCCTTGGGAAGGCCCTTTCGTCATGAGCAACGACTCCCACTACCTGATCGACGCACAAAAACCAAGAGCACGCAAGAGGGATGATTCCGGCAAGGAGTCGGAGCAACCATGGAACGCGAACCTCCTGAGAAGATTTTACAGTTGAAAGCAGTATGTACCATGCTATCGTTTTTATTAAATATGAGACAAACGGGCCCCCCGAGGAGCACTCGGGGACTGCCCTCCTTTATCTAAGAATGATGAGCGTCATACTCATGAATGTATTATTACATTTGATTTTCTGTCTGGCACCGGGTTCGACTAGTCGGCCCGGGGACTGGTCGCCTTAAGTTATATTAAAAAGTTTTACCTGAAGTCAAACAAGTAGTGTGCCGGCACCCGAGCCCTCTCTTGTTGAAAGTCGCAGCTCGAAGAACCGACTGTCCGACTGGCAAGAGCCAAAGGCAGAAAGGATGCCCACACAAAAAACGGCTAAGGACTAACGAACTTATATAATGCAAAAACGGCCTCCAACCACGACTGCCGGCTGTCAAAACAGCCGGCTGGCCGGCCTCCCAATCACTTCGCTATAATCCAACAAAGCTAGAGTACTTGCCCTCCCAAGCACTTCCCCAGCCACAGATTGCAGAGCAGCTGTCCGGCTGGGAAGGCGGCAACCAAGGGAGGGCGGCAAAGGAAACAACAGAAGGATGAAAAGCAAAGAGCAAGGGAAAGCCAAACGCATGCATAATTATATTTACACATAAGGCCCCAAACAGGCCGACAGTCAATATAGTTTGAATACACCCCCAGTGGGTGGAATTGTGCAAACTTAACAAAACATTGTTCCGAGAATGGTGAAACAGGAAAGTAGAGGCAGCAGACTAGACTAAGGGCGCAGCAGGGGAGCCGGGCTGGTCAGGCGAGACGGCGCCGCCGGCTGGAGGAGTGGCCGGCTGGCGGGTCTCGGCTTGATCATCGCCGGCTGCAGGCGGCACACCCACGCGTGCCTTGTTGCTGGAGGCACGGTCGAGCTGAGGCTGACCGACTGCTCCACCATCTGGCGCGGCGTCTTCACCCTCCTCCTCCTCCTCGCCCTCGTCGCTGGAGTCGATCTCCTCCGCTGAGTCCTCGCCGTCTGCCGGGTTCAGCCCGAACCACTCCTCCGGCTGGGCAACGCCGTTGTCGTCCACCTCAGGAGCGAAGGCGCTGGTGTCGGTGTAGTCGGCAATCGCCGAAGCCCGCTGGATGATAGCCGGCCGCGCCGGCTCCAGCTCTGTGTCGGCCTCCTGCCGCCAGGTGGCCAGCTGGTCCAGACTCAGCTCTGGATACCAGGCCTTGGCGAACTCCAGCGCCCGCCTGGCGCCGGACCGAGCCGCAGAAGCCTTCCAGGCCTCGAAGCGGCCGACCGCCACCTCCAGCCAGTCGGCAGTCCGACTGGGGGTGCGGGGAATCACCTCACCAGGCCAGAGGGCGGCCAACACCTGCGCCCCAACGCGCTGAAGCCGGCGGAGCATGCGGTGAGCCGGCTGGAGGCGGGCCTGAATCGCCAAGAGCTGCTCCTCCAGCGACCGGCGAGCGTTTGGCGCGATCTCGGCGCCAGCCTGCCTTCGTGCCTCGCGGTGGGCCTCGACGACCTGGTTGGCGGCGGTCGAGTAGCCAGGGAAGTACTCTGCACATGGAAGAAAGAGAAAGAAGAGAAAAACACCAAGTCAGAAATTGAGCTAAACGGCGAGCGGCAAGCAAGGACGAAGAGGAAGGCGGCCTACCGTCAACCAAGTCTTCGATCTGGCCATAGCCGTTGATCAGCATCTGCTTCGCTTCGGCCCAGCTGGCCGCCTCTGTCTCATACTCGGCTTGGAGGGTGGCCTCGCTGTCATGCACCGCCTTCAGGGCCGCCTTGTGGCTCTTCTCCTGGTCGGCCAACCTCTTGGCCAGGCAGTCACGCTCCTGTGCCAAGGCGGCAAACTCGGCCTCCTTAGCGCGGAGGGCGGCCTGAGCCCCGCCCAGCTGTTCCCACAGACTGGCGTTGGCCGCTGCAGGGATGGCAGAAAAGAAAGAAGCAATAAGGAAGAAGTCGTCAAGGAAGATCCGACCCGACTGCTCAGCAGTCGGCCTGAATCTCGGGGACTACACCCAGTGGGTGCGCTGATGCGCCCCCACATGAGATAAAAGACGAAGCACTTACCCCGGCTCTCAGATAGGTCAGCAGTCTTCTGGGTCAGCTCCCGAGCCTGGGAGTTGAAGGCAGCCGCGCGGAGGTTGTGGTAGTCTGCAAAGTCAGGCAGAGGAGCGAATGAGAACAAGATAGCAAAACAAAGCCCGCTAAGAAGTTCCAAGCCGACTGCTCAGCAGCCGACTCAGAACTCGGGGACTGCACCCAGTAGGTGCGCTGACGCGCCCCCACGGATGAAACCAAGATCAAAAAAGCAAAAATAAGAAGACTAACCCGAATGGCCGCCCGCGTCGCAAGGAACTCGTCATTATATTTCCTCAGAGCCGTGGCCCAGGACTGAAGTCAGTTCCGGACGTCCTGCGCTGCCACATTCACCATAGTCGTCCCTCCACCCGGCGTCCACCCCGAGCTGGCGCTGGCCGCCTCCATGTCCTGGGTCGATGAGCTGGAGCCCGCGGCCTTCTGCGGCTCCGATGGGGCCTTCCCCGTGCGCTGGCGCGATGGCGACTGGACCACCAGATCCGTCCTCGCGGCCGGCTCGCCCCCAGTCGATTGCGTAGGCGGCCAGTTAGGCTGGCCGCCTTGGGTCACCCCAGTCGGCGGGGCCGGTGCCACCTCCCTCTCCGGGACGACGACGTCGTCCTCCCTCTCCAATCCCAGTCGGCGGGGCCGGTGCCACCTCCCTCTCCGGGACGACGACGTCGTCCTCCCTCTCCAATCCCGGCTGGTCGCCGTCGGCTTCCTCTGGCGGGGGCTCTGGGGCCTCAGGAGCCGCGACGCATAGAGGGGTGACGAGCAAGGCCCCCTCCGCCATCGCCGCGGCCGCAGCCTCTGCTTGGGCCTTGACCGCTGCGTCGGCGTGCGCCTTCGCCGCTTCCTCCTCCTGTGCCGCCTTGGCGGCAGCCGCCCTCAACTCCTCCGCCTCCCGCTCCTCCCGGCGATCCAACGACGAAGGCGGCAGCAAGCCGCTCGAGCGAAAGCGGAGCCCTGATTTTTTGAGAAAGGACAAGGATTCAGAAACTACCAAAGAAAAGAAGAAAGAATGTACAAAGGAATATAGACTTACGCCGACACCATCTGCGGCTCCTTCACCACCTTGCGGAAGCGGGCCGTCTTCGCGGCCGCTTCATCCCGCCTGGTCGCCGCCGCCCCACCCTTGGGCTTCTTCGGCCGGCTCCCGAACAAGCCCGACACGGCACGGCGCTTCTGCCCGCCGCCCCGAGCAGGCGGCGCGGTGGAGGAACCCACGCCGTGGCCAGACGCCAGCTGGTGGCATGGGACGACTTCCGCCTCGTCGTCATCCGGCCAGTCGTCGAAACTGGCTCCAAGCCCGGAGCCGCCTGCTTCGCCGCCACCCGCCTCGGTGTTGTCCTCCATGGCGGCCGCCCCCAAGTCGTGGTCCTCCAGGTCATGCTCCGTCTAGTCGGGAAGGAATCGGCGCCCCGCCTCCGACCCAGCTACAGGTCGAAGGAGAGAGCTCTGCCAAGGCGTGCCGACTGGTCAGAGACGGCCAGAAGGAATTCGGCAACAAAACTAAGAAAACAAAAGGAAAAAGAAAACATATTGTGGGCGGAGGATGTGCACGGGTATATGGCTCCTTGCCAAACCGCCCCTCTGCGGAGAGCTTGCAAATCGCAAGGTAATTCACCATGTGGGCACCTTGTCGTGTGGCATGTCCTTGGTGCACATCCGGCTCGGATCGAGCTGGCCGCTCATCTGACAGATCAGGTGAGGGCGGCTCTGAAGCGGAAGCACCCGGCGCATGACGAAGGCGGCCAGCAAGTCGGACCCAGTCAGGCCCTCTGACTGGATCATCACCCGCAGTCGGGCGACGGCCGTGGCTCCAGCCGGCGTCAGCGACGCCTCCCGATAGGACCAGTGGGGCCGCCTCCCAGCTGGCGGGCCGGCTACGTAGGCCGGCAAGTTGACGTAGTCGCCTTGCGGGGCGACGTTCTTCACGTAGAAATAGGACTTCTGCCAGCACTTCACCGATTGGATTAACGTGATGACGGGGAAGGGGTTGTCGGCCGCCGGCCTCCGCATCGCGATGAAGGCACCGCTCTGGGCCAGCACGCCCTGCATGCGGGTGCCCAGCTTAGATTGGAAGAACTCCCCCTAGAGCTCGAGGGTGGGGAGAACGCCAAGGAAGCCTTCGCATAAGGTGACGAAGGCGGACAGCAGCACCACCGTGTTCGGAGTGAGGTGGTGCGGCTGGAGTTGATAGAAGTCGAGGAAGGAGCGGAAGAAAGCGCTCACCGGCAAGCCGATGCCGCGCAGGAAATGCGAGCGGAATACTACCCGCTCGCCTTCCTCCGGCTCCGGCGTGATCACCCTCGCAGGCACGAGACGGACCCGCACCTGGTCCGCGCCGGGCAACCGCCGCGTCTTGCGGAGGAACTCGATGTGGTCCATGTGGACGTTGGAGCCGTCCCAGTCCCCGCCGTACTGCATGGTGGCGAGGGGCTAGCAAGGAAGAGTGTGGTGGCAGAGAGAGCACGGCCCTGCGGCGGCAGAGCTGCGGGGCGGAGTGAAGAATGACGGGACGGCGCGGTGGCGAGGCGCTGCTGCAAGGGAAAGCGGGAGGAAGAAGACGGCGGAGAGGAGAGGAGCGTGCGAGCGTCTGCCGCTTCCCCCCTCCCCCTACTTATACCCTCGTGCGGCGAAGCCGAGGAGGCGAGGCGTGGGGAGGAACGTGGGACTAACTGCGCCCACACCCCCACGTCCCGCGATTATTGCGCCCTAACGGCGTGCGGAAACCGCCGCCAAAAGACGTGCGGATGGCTTTGGGCCGCAAAGAATCCGCACCTGGGCCTAGGCGTAGGAGTGGTGGGCCCACGGCCTGCGGCGACATCTTGTCGCGCGCGTGGGTTGGCAGGCTCTTTTCAGCCAAGGGACGCCGCGTGGTTTGCAGGCGGCGAGCGGCTGGCCCGCAGCCCGGCACGCGCGCGCCAACAGACTCCCGCCTTCCGACTTTAAAATTTTTGCCAAGATGGCGCGCCCAACCGAAGCCGGCTCCCAGCTGCTGGCTCGTCAAGATAAGAAGCTGACCGAGCTTCTCAACCTCCTCTCAGCCTCGAAGCCCAACCAGCTTCGGGGACTACTGTCGGAGTAAATGACCACGGGTAGCCTAACCGACTCCCCCTAGCTCTTTGAAAATTATCAGGCCATTCAGGCCTTCAAGCATACAAAGCATAGGGCCGCCTTCCCCCGGCCGGCTATCCCCAGGGCCGATTCCCAGAAGGCGACCCAGCCTCAGAAACTTCCCCCAAGAAAGATACGAGATAGCTGACTCCAGCGAGCCGGCCCCAAGAGGACAGACTCCAGGGAGCCGGCCCAAGGAGGACCGACTCCCAGAAGCCGGCCATGAAGAAAGTCGGCTCCCAGAAGCCGGCCAAGGCTGCACCCATAAAGACTGTACCCACATAACGGTGATAGGATGGGGCGTGGCCGCAGTACAGCTCACTACCCCCGAATCCCGGAACAGGTATGGCCACAGGGCGCCGTACGGGCCAGCCATCCCCCGACCGGCGTCGCACTGTAGCCATGTTGGCCTCGATGTCGCCCACGACAGGTGCCAGTACGGCTCGTGGGCGGTGGGCCCCTTTTGCCAGATAGACATCTGAAGGCGGCCCGGCCTCCTCTAGTCGGCCAGGGATGTGGCCGGCTCCCAATAGCTGGCTACCTCCCTCCCTCGAAGCATGCGCCCCATTAAGGAGACAAGACGAGGTAAGGCTACAGTGAGAGCTCGCAAGGCGGCGACAGTGTAGCCACGCTTACCTCGACAAAGCCCTCGTCATTAGAGGCGAGGCAACAGTAACCAGCTGCCGACAAAGCCCCCAGCGGTGGGGCCGGCGTGCCGGCCAAGAAGCCGGCAGCCGGCGGGACCCACCAGTCGGCGGGCCCCAATGGCCGGCGGAGAAGCCGGCGAGCATAGACACTGACGGCTGGGACCCGCGCCCAGCCAGGTTACCATTGTAGCCCCGGGGGTAGGCCTATATAAACCCCCCGAGACACCCATGCAAAGGGTTGATCTCATAGAGTTACACACACCACCTAGAGAGAAAGGGAGAGCTAGCCTTGCCCTTCTTCTTCCTCTAGCCAGACAGCTCGAGGAGCACTTGTAGCCACTCGTATTGATCTAGTGATCATGCGGAGACCCCGCAGAGCAGGACTAGGGGTGTTATCTCCACGGAGAGCCCCGAACCTGGGTAAGATTCGCCGGCGTGCATGTCTTCGCCTCATCCCGTTTCCAGGCACCGGCGACGTCTTACTGGTTCCCACAATGATAAGTCACCCGCTGGCATATGTCGCACCTACCACCCGACGACTGCTGCTGCTGAGGCCTCTGTAAGGCCGAAGAAATCCATGGCAAAGAAGCCTGCGCACAAGCCAAGTGCCTCTTCTTGAATGCCCTCACGGCCGATTTCCTCAGCTAAGCCCTCACGGCCAATTCCTCAAGCCGCTCCTGCTCCTCCAAAGTCCTCAGCTGCTCCGACAAAATCCTCAGCACCTGTGCATCTCGCCACGTGCCAAAGGACTACAGGCATCTCTATTGCCTCAGGAGCTTCAGCTAGTTCCTCAGCTACACCAAATTCTTCAACAGGACCCTCACTGCTGAAGACTAAGACCACTGCCGGACGAGGCTCTCGCCCAAGTCCTCAGAAGAAGCAGGTCGCCTTCCAAGTACCGTCTGAAGAAGACGAAGCTGATGATGAAGAACTTGCGGAAATCATCAGAGATAGGCAAGTCAGGGCCGCTAGAGCCAAGGGCACAAATGTGCCACTGCTTTTGGATCCTAAGTTGATCCTCGACTATATTGATCACTGGCACAAGGACCCAAACACTCCTATGCCTGATTTCAAGTTGACACCTGGCCAAAGTCACATGCTGAGCCATTTCATCAGTGAAGAAAAATGGAAATATGAGAAGGCCAGCCAACTCAAGAAAGCACAGTACAGGAAGGAGAAGTTCCTGAAGAACAACGTTGTCTCTATGACAACTGATGAACTTGTAAAGCTCCAGTCTGAAATCAAAGTCCTCAGCGATGATTTCAACGCGTACTATGCTGATTGGAAAGGAGCCAAGGTCAGGTTCATCAATCTGACGAAGACACTCACTTCAAGTACCGCTGCCCCTGTGCATATTGAAGTCACTCCGGCTGAAGCATCTGCTCAGCCAACTGAAGAACATGCCAGCACCGCTGATGACAATCAGGCTGCTGAAGACAATGTGAGTTCCAGGGCTGATGACTGCATTCCAGCCGCTGATGAAATTGCCAGGGCTCCCACTAGTGGTGCACCTGAAGAAAATGAAGAGGTCAGGGCAACTGCATCAGTTGTGCCTGAAGAAACTGAACCAAATTCCTCTGCTCCTCCTGCACCTATTCCAACTCCAATCTTTCCATCTGCATCAGATGTCAAGAAGACCAAGGCTGCAGAGCGTGCAGCTGTGAAGAAAAGGAAAGCATCAACTCCTTCAGATTCTTCAGCACCGAAGAAGATGAAGAAATTGACCAGCTCGTTTGCAAATACAATTGATGCTGTTCCAGTTTCCTCCATGCCATCAAAGGAAATCATTCCTTTTGATGAAGAATATGAGATCCCTAGCGGATCTGATGAAGAAAATCCTTCTGCTGCTACGTCAGAGCAGATGGATGAAGAAATTGAAGTGGATGAAATCCCTTCAACCCCAGTTGTTTCCTCGCCTATGCCTCAGTTTACTGCTGAAGAGGCCGGCGTTGAAGAAATTGAAGAAGAAGATGTGGACATTGGCTGTACCACACCAGTGATGAATGATGACTTTTGGGAAAGTCAGCACCCCAATTCTCCACTCTTCACTCCACTGCAGCAAATTCCTCTGTCCCCAGTCACTAGAGTTCAAATGGGATCTGATGAAGCTCATGAAGACATTCCAGCCGCTAGTGCTGAAGAAAATGAAAATGAAGAATTCAAGAACCAGGCTGCCACTGAAGAGGAACCAGAAATTCCTCAGCCTGAAGAACCTGAGGTTGCGATTCCTGAGGTTGTGATGCAACTCACTGACACTCCTCTGCCCAAGCCAAAGGATCCATTCTCCAGGAAGCAAAAATTCAAGGCTGGAGATTTCTTCGGCGAGCATGTATTCTTCACTGATTACAACCCTTATGACTCTGCTCGCATAAGGAAGAGGCGTTTCTGGACTGCCAGCTAGGCAAATTTCTATTCCTCAGTGCTGTTCAACAAAGACAAAGTCTTCGATCATGAGCACATTCCTCACGTGGATATGGAATCTCTGCCGTGCTTCGAGCCAGTCCTCAGTGTTCTTCACAACGCTGGATTGTTAAATTTCTGCACTGACATCTGTGATTGGAATGAAGAACTTATTCTTCAATTTTATGCAACACTGCACATCACCAGAAATTCTGAAGATGTGAATTCATGGGTGCTGGACTGGATGTCTGAAAACACTCACTACAAGGCACCAGCTACTGAATTGCTTCGTGCCTTACCTCTTAGTCCGCCCCTTGAAGGTGCTTGTTGCGTCTACAATGAACCTGAGCTTACCGATCACTACATGCAAGTGCTGATGAAGCCTTTGAAGCCAGGTCAGGCCCCAAGAACAAATTTCCTTGTGAAGGAATTGATGTATGTGCCTCGGACTGTCTATCGCATACTGACGAAGACATTGAGTCCTATCAAGGGCCACGACTCAAATGAAGAAGAAGTCATTGGCATCATGAAGAATCTGCTTTTCAATCTCATTCATGGTGTTCCCGTCAACTTCCATGATTTCTTCATGAGGACTCTGGCCAATGTCGCAATGTCACCAAACTGACACTTGACCCATGACTGCTACCCATAATGAAGTGAAGAAAAACCACTACTACCTTCATGAAACCCTCAACCGCACCTGGGCTGTTCTGTCTCAAGTCTATAGTGAAGAAGATCTGAAGAAAATGGGACTCAAGGAAGATCTTGACTGGGCTGCACCTCCTCTGAAGAAGTACAAGAAGGTCAAGGTTCCTTCCTTGGTGGCCAGCTCCTATTCTTCATCAGGTGACACTGATGAACATGAAGATTTGGACGACACTGCGGCAGGCCCTACATCAACAAACGACCCCAACAACGCTGACGCTCCTTCATCACCTTGATATTCTTTAGGGGCGTTAGTCCTCATTTCCGACCCTTTTGGTCATTTGATGACAAAGGGGGAGAAATTTGAGTTAGTCTTCAAGCGGGTCTATCTTATATGGGCATTTTTTTCTAAAGTTACAACTCTCGTTCTTCTGATGACTTTGTTGGATTGAGTTGTAAACTTAAACTCTATGGTGGCCTGATACTTTTGCTGTTTCTTCTGCATGCTTATTCCTCGTTAATATTATTGCACGCATGCTGAATTACATCAGTCACCATATTTCATCATGCATTTCAAATTCTTCATAGTATATGTCAAATGCGTGTATGAATTACAAGATATAGGGGGAGATCTCCATGATTCAACTCTTCATGTGTGCATTGCTTCAAAAGCAAATTCCTCACTAGGCACATCTTCAGGGGGAGTTCTTCTATATCTTGCAATCAAATTCCTCAATATCAGTATTTACACTTCATATGTTTATCCCCGTTGAAAACTTAACCTATGTTGTCATCAATCACCAAAAAGGGGGAGATTGTAAGTGCATCTAGTGCCCCATAGTGATTTTGGTGTACTGAAGACTTATACGGTAAGGGACTAATGTGTTTATGAGTGTACACAGGTCTATAATTCTATGAGGAGTTTGATATTCACAGAGAAAGTCGACCCCTAAAAATGAAGTTCTTTGACTGAAGACTTTGGATTTCTGAAGACTTTCTGAAGACTTTCAAAGTGAAGAAATTGGTGTGACCTTGAAGACTTGGTATTCATTTGAGGACATGAAGCATGAAGAATTTTGTTTTCATAGTTTCATTTTCTCTTTCTTGAGTCATAAGAAACACCGTACTGTTAAAGGGGGTCGAGGAAATACTAAGGAAAATTTTCCATGTGATGCTCAACTCAAAATCCTACACCTACCAATCCCTTCGAGTGAAGCCATTGGAAATCTCATACAGTTCAGTCATATTCTTCAGTGACAGAGACGAAGTTCTTCTGATCTCTGAGGAATTTCTTTTGACTGAGGAGTTAGGAATTCGCCAGTGCGGATTGCCTACACAGTGAGGAACATGATAGCCCTAAGGAATTTGATACGCAAATTTCTGACCGTTGCTGTGCTATGCGCCAGCTGTCCCAAAATATCTACCCACCTAACGGTCATATCATTGAAGGGCATTTATGTCTTATCATGCAGGCTACTCCCTAGGCTATAAATAGCCGCCCCCTACAACCACTAGCTGGTTGGCTGCTCCGAGAGAAACTGACACTTGTCATTTGAGAGCATCCCATCGTCCGAGGACTTTGAGCGAAAATCATCAAGTGAGGACAACCCCAAACCCAAACACCTACAAACCCAAAGTGATTGAGCATCACTGAAAAGAGATTGATCCTGCGTGGATCCGACGCTTGTTACCTTTGAAGACTGTGCTTCTTCCAGACGGTTAGGCGTCATGGTCTAGAGCATCCAAGAGGAAATTGTGTATCGCCGAGTGATCGAGTTTGTGAAGGTTCGGAAGTCACCTGAAGACTTACCACGAGTGATTGGGCGAGGTCTGTGTGACCATAGCTCAAGGAGAATACGGTGAGGACTAGGTGTCCTGGACTATGTGTTCAGGACTAGGTGTCCGGGACTGTGTGTCCTCAGGTTTAAATACCTAGTCGCTCCAACCAGACGTACAACTGAGACAGCAGTTGGAACTGGTCTACCAAATCATTGTCTTCACCAAGCCAACTGGTTCTATTTCCTCAACTCTTTCATTTCCTCATTACTGTGTTGTGCACTTGTTCATATATGTGTTTGAAGACTTTGACTGAAGACTTTCTCAATTTCCTCAGTTCAATTTCTTCAGTCTGTTTGTCTTCATCCTGTGCTATCCTGTGTTTACGCTTTCTGTACTCTGTGCTTGTCTTCATTTCATCATGATGACTATGCTTGTGTTCTGCTATGCATACTTTTGAGTACTTATTCCGCTGCAAGTAGTTCATCGCTAAGGAATTTCCTCACCCACAAATTCCTTAGTGAAGAATTCATAAAAATCGCCTATTCACCCCACCTCTAGTCGATATAACGCACTTTCATGTAGACTCGTGTTGGGCCTCCAAGCGCAGAGTTTTGTAGGACAGTAGCAATTTTCCCTCAAGTGGATGACCTAAGGTTTATCAATCCGTGGGAGGCGTAGGATGAAGATGGTCTCTCTCAAACAACCCTGCAACCAAATACAAGAAATCTCTTGTGTCCCCAACACACCCAACACAATGGCAAATTGTATAGGTGCACTAGTTCAGCGAAGAGATGGTGATAAAAGTGTAATATTGATGGTAGAAATATATTTTTATAATCTGAATAAATAAAAATAGCAACATAGCAAATAGTAAACGGGCACAAAAACGGTATTGCAATGCTTGAAAACAAGGCCTAGGGTCCGTACATTCGCTAGTGCAATCTCTCAACAATGCTAATATAATTGGATCATATAACCATCCCTCAAAGTGCGATGAAGAATCACTCCAAAGTTCCTATCTAGCGGAGAACACAATAATAAATTGTTTGTAGGGTATGAAACCACCTCAAAGCTATTCCTTCCGTTTGATCTATTCAAGAGTTCGTACTAAAATAACACAAAGCTATTCTTTCCGTTCGATCTATCCTAGAGTTCGTACTAAAATAACACCAAAGAAAATTCATATTCGTAATACTCAATCCAACACAAAGAACTTCAAAGAGTGCCCCAAGATTTCTACCGGAGAAACAAATACAAGAACGTGCATCAACCCCTATGCATAGATTACCCCAATGTCACCTCGGGAATCCGCGAGTTGAGTGCCAAAACATATATCAAGTGAATCAATACGATACCCCATTGTGACCATGAGTATTCAATTGCAAGATATATATCAAGTGTTCTCAAATCCATAAAAGTATTCAATCTGATAACAACAAAATCTCAAAGGAAAACTCAATTCATCACAACAAGATAGAGAGGGGAAAACACCATATGATCCGACTATATTAACAAAGCCCGTGATACATCAAAATCATGACATCTCAAGAACACGAGAGAGAGAGAGAGAGAGAGAGAGAGAGAGAGAGAGATTAAACACATAGCTACTGGTACAAACCCTCAGCCCCGAGGGTGGACCACTCCCTCCTCATCGTGGTGGCCGCCAGGATGACGAAGATGGCCACCGGTGATGATCTCCCCCTTCGGCGGAGTGCCGGAACGGGGTTTAGATTGGATCTCGTGGATACAGAGGCCTTGCGATGGCGGTACTTCTTATCTAGGTTAACACCGAAGGGTTTTGGAATATTTGGGAATTTATAGGGCGGACAGGGGGTGCGGGAGACCACCGAGGTGGGCACAACCCACCAGGGCGCGCCTGGGGGTCCAGGCGTGCCCTGGTGGGTTGTGCCCCCCTCGGGGCACCCCCAGGTGCTGCTCTGGCCCAATGGATGTCTTCTGGTCCATAAAAAATCCACAAAAAGTTTTGCGGTGTTTGGACTCCGTTTGATATTGATTTCCTGCGATGTGAAAAACATGCAAAAAACAGCAGCTGGCACTTGGCACTATGTCAATAGGTTAGTCCCAAAAAATGATATAAAGTTGCTATAAAATGATTGTAAAACATCCAAGAATGATAATATAACAGCACGGAACAATAAAAAATTATAGATACATTGGAGACGTATCAGCATCCCCAAGCTTAATTCATGCTCGTCCTCGAGTAGGTAAATGATAAAAACAAATTTTTTGATGTGGAATGCTGCCTATCATGTCATCTCATATTCTTTTCTTTGTAGCATGGACATTTGGACTTTTATATGGCTCAAAGCAATAGTCTAGTTTTGACATGAGAACTTAAATACTCAAGCATATCAACAAGCAACCATGTCTTTCAAAATATCAATGCTAAAATAAGTTATCCCTAGCCCATCATGCTCAGTCATTAATCCATTCATGAAACACACTCGCATATTAGCTACACCCAATGCTCAAGTACGATCATAGTGCCCCCTAGTTGGTGCTTTATAAGAGAAGATGGAGACTCAAATTAAAAATAAAAATTGCATAAAGTAAAAGAAAGGCCCTTCGCAGAGGGAAGTAGGGATTTGTAGAGGTGCCAGAGCTCAAAACGAAAACTGAGACATAAAAAACATTTTGAGAGGCATACTTTTCCCACCAACGAAAACGACTTAGTGTTACCAACACTTTCCATGCTAGATATATCATATGCGGTGCCCAAACAGAAAATAAAGTTTATTCCTTTTTCAACCATACTTCCACTTTCCATGGCTAACCGTATCCACGGGTGCCCTCCATACCAACACTTTCTAAGGAATTTATTATTTGACAACATAAAGTAAATGCATTTTTCATTTTGGGACTGGGCATCCCTAATACCTTTGCCTTACTCTCGTGCAATGACAAGTGAATAAACACTCATCGTGAGAATAACACATCTAGCATGGAAAATATTGGCCACCCCTCACCGCCTCGCGAGCGGTACGAGCACACAAAAGAGAAATTTATTTTGAAAATTAGAGATGGCACATACAAATTTGCTTAGAACGGCAAAGGAATATCGCAAATAGGTAGGTATAGTGGACTCATGTGGCAAAACCGGTTTAATGGATTTTGGATGCACAAGTAGCGATCATACTTAGAGCAAAGTGAAGGCTAGCAAAAGATTGAGAAGCGACCAACCAAGAAACGAATAATCTCATAAGCAAGCATTGAGCATAATTAACACCGAATAATGCACCACAAGTAGGATGTAATTTCATTGCATAACTATTGACTTTCGTGCTTGCATAGGGAATTACAAACCTTAACACCAATATTCTTACTAAAGCATAATTACTCATCAACATGACTCACATATCACATCATCATGTCTCAAAACTATTACAAGGAATCAAGTTTATTTTGTCCAATGATCTTCATCAAAGTTTTTATTATATCCTTCTTGGATATCTATCACTTTGGGACTAATTTTCATGTGTGGCTTTTGATAAGGTCAAACAAATGTAAGTGAAGATCATGAGCATAATATTTATTTCTCTCAAATTAATTTAAGTGAAGCAAGAGAGAACTTCTTCAAAAATACTAAAGCACACCGTGCTCAAAAAGATATAAGTGAAGCACTAGAGCAATTCCATAGAAAAGAGCTTCGTTGATGGGATGTAAGTGTCGCTTACCTAGCCTCCATGGCAACTATTTGAGGACTCTATTTTACTTAAAAACTTTCAGTTCTAAGTATTTTATTAAAACAGCAAGCAAAACAAAACAAAATGACATGACATTCTAAGAATAGCACACATCATGTGAAGAAGCAAAAACTTAGGCTCAATCGATACTAACCGCTAATTGTTGAAGAAGAAAGGTGGGATGCCTACCGGGGCATCCCCAAGCTTAGATGCTTGAGACTTCTTGAAATATTATCTTGGGATGCCTTGGGCATCCCCAAGCTTGAGCTTTTGTGTCTCCTTAATTCTTATCATATCGCGGTGTTTGGACTCCATTTGATATTGATTTCCTGCGATGTAAAAAACAAGCAAAAAACAGCAACTGGCACTGGGCACTGGGTCAATAGGTTAGTCCCAAAAATGATATAAAGTTCCTATAAAATGATTGTAAAACATCCAAAAATGATAAAATAACAGCATGAATACTTCATAAATTATAGATATATTGGAGACGTATCAGCATCCCCAAGCTTAATTCCTACTCGTCCTCGAGTAGGTAAATGATAAAATAAATAATTTATGAAGTGTGAATGCTAGCAAAGTGCACAAGTTTGATCAATGATAATTTCAATCACTTTTCCTAGCATTGTAACAACAATTCTTTCTCATAAAATTTCTCGTGCTATAGTGGCAACCAACTCACATGTTAAGGTTCAAACAATGAACTCTCTTGAAACTCAACAACCTATGTTCTTAGTCACCAAGAAATTACAATTCAACTTATTCAACGGAGTTTAAGTAAGAGCTCCACATACTCAACCATCATATAGTCTTCTATGATTTCTAACACTCACCGCATACACATGAGCAAAACGTTTCAACCGGACACATAGAAAGACAGGCCTTATTGTTTTTCCTCCCAACGTATTCACCTCAAGGGTGATGTCAACAGTAATAACTCATGCTACCCATATCCAACTGGACATATGTGCCTAGATTTTTCCTCACCACATGATGCTTGCCAAAGGAGTAAAATAAAAAGGAATAGAGAGAAAAAAGTTTGACTCTTTGCATAAAAATAAATACTGAAAAGTAAAAGATAGGCCCTTCGTAGAGGGAAGCAGAGTTTGCCATGCGCTTTTTTGTTTGTATGCTCAACCCCTTAGTGCAAAAGAATGTCACGTTATATTGCCCCTTATGATAGCAACCTTTATTATGCAGTCTGTCACTTTTATTCTTTGCCATCACAAGTTCATACAACGCTCAATTTTCTCTTGCACTAAATGATCTAACACTTTTAGAAGCAATTTTTATTGCCTTATTGCACTAATGACAACTTACTTGAAGGATCTTGCTCAATCCTTAGGTAGGTATGGTGCACTCTTGAAAGTAAGATTTGGGTTTAAGGGTTTTTGGATGCACAAGTAGTATCTCTACTTGGTGCGGAATTTTTGGCTAGCAAAGATGGGGGGCAAGCACCACATGTTGAAGGATCTATGACAATATAACTTCTATGTGAATATGAACAAACATAAATCATTGCGTTGTCTTCCTTGTCCAACGTCAACAATTTTGGCATATAATATTTTGATGGGGGCTCACAATCACAAAATATTTCCAGGATAGTGTATTTGCATGTGAAAGTTCTCTTCCTTATACTAATTATTTGTGAATTGCTTGTATGACCAATATTGTGATTGTCAGGTCTCAAAAGATTTCACTTTCTAAACCCAATGTGAAGCTACCACTAGGCATGATATAATTTCAACTTGATGACATTCAATTTATTCAATAATTTACTCATGGGATATAAGTGAAGCACAAGAGTAAATGACAAGCTACTCCAAAAAGATATAAGTGAAGCACTAGAGCAATTCCATAGAAAAGAGCTTCATTGACGAGATGTGAATGCCGCTTACTTAGGCTCCCTGGCAACTATTCGAGGCCTCTATTTTATTTAAAAGCTTTCAGATCTAAGTACTTTATTAAAACAGCAAGCAAACCAAAATAAAATGACACTCCAAGGATAGCATACATCATGCGAAAAAGCAAAAACTTAGGCTCAACCGATAGTAACCGATAATTGTTGAAGAAGAAAGGTGGGATGCCTACCGGGGCATCCCCAAGATTAGATGCTTGAGACTTCTTGAAATATTATCTTGGGATGTCTTGGGCATACCCAACCTTGAACTTTTGAGTCTCCTTAATTCTTCTCATATCACAGTTTTCCTAAATCTCAAAAGCTTCATCCACACAAAACTCAACAAGAACTCGTGAGATAAGTTAGTATAAACCAATGCAAAAACCTTATCATTCTCTACTGTAGCAAATCACTAAAATTATTATTCAACATTGCATACTAAATGCCTCTGCATATCTAATACTCCTATCCTCAAATAGAATCATTAAACAAGCAAACATATGCAAGCAATGCAAACATAACAACAATCTACCAAAACAGTACAGTCTGTAAAGAATGCAAGAGTATCAATACTTCTTTAACTCCAAAAATTATGAAAATTTACCACACTGTCGAAAATTTATCAGAGCTTATTATGCAAAAAGTTTCAACATTTTATCACATTCTGACTTTTCTAGGGAATTTTTGCAACAGCGGTAAACTTTCTGTTTTGAAACAGCAACAACTTGCAAAATAAGCATGGTGAAGGCTATCCTTGACATTTTTATTGAAGTAAAAGATGAAAAACATTATTATAGATAGCAGCAAGCAAATCCTAGAAAAATAAAATGACACTCCAAGCAAAACACATATCATGTGACGAACGAAAACATAGCTCCAAGCGAGGTTACCGATAATGTTGGAGACGAAAGAGGGGATGCCTTCCGGGGCATCCCCAAGCTTAGTTGCTGGGATCTTCCTTGAATATTACCTTGGGGTGCCTTGGGCATCCCCAAGCTTAGGGTCTTGTCACTCCTTATTCTCCTCATATCGACATCTCACCCAAAACTTGAAAACTTCAATCACACAAAACTTAACGGAACTTCGTGAGATGGGTTAGTATGATAAAGAGAAAACCATTTGACTTTGGTACTGTCAGAGACAAGATTCATAATTATTTCCACACAATGCCTACTATAGAATATCCTTTCCACAATTTATATTAAGCAATATAAGCCATAGAAACTAGGAAACAAGCAAACTATGCATTGAAAATAGAATCTGTCAAAAACATAACAGTCTGTAGTACTCCGTACTCCAACAATACTTCTGCTACTCCAAAAATTATGAAAAATTAGGACCACGTGAGAAATTTTTATCTTAATCTTATGCAAAAAGAATCAACTCAAAAGCACTCTTTTGTTAAAAAAGAGAATTATTTTCGTGAGCACAAAAGTTTCTGTTTTTCAGCAAGATCAAAGTAACTGTCACTCAACATTATCCCAAAGGCTTTACTTGGCACTTTATTGAAACAAAGCAATAAAGCATTATTACTACAGTAGCATAATCATGTGAACATACGGAAACAATAGGTAAAAGTGTTGGGTTGTCTCCCAACAAGCGCTGTTCTTTAATGCCTTTTAAGTTAGGCATGATGATTTCAATGATGCTCACATAAAAGATAAGAATTGAAACACAAAGAGAGCATCATGAAGCATATGACTAGCACATTTAAGTCTAACCCACTTCCTATGCATAGGGATTTTTTGAGCAAATAACTTTTGGGAGCAAGAATCAACTAGCATAGGAAGGCAAAACAAACATAACTCCAAGATTTTCAACACATAGAGAGGAAACTTGATATTATTTCAATTCCTACAAGCATATGTTCCTCACTCATAATAATTTTAAGTGGCCTCATGAATGAATTCAAAAATATAACTATCACATAAAGCATTCTTTTCATGATCCACAAGTGTAGAAATTTTTATTACTCCACACATAAGCAAATTTCTTCTCATCAATAGTAGTGGGAGCAAACTCAATAAAATAACTATCATGTGATTGAAAATTAAAAACATGATGACAAGTTTCATGGTTATCATTATTCAATATAGCATACATGTCATCACCATAATCATCATAGATAGCAATCTTGTTCTCATAGTCAATTGAAGCCTCATCCAAAATGGTGGATTCATCATTAAATAAAGTCATGACCTCTCCAAATCCACTTTCATCATTATAATCATCATAAATAGGAGGCATGCAATCATCATAATAAATTTTCTCATCAAAACTTGGGGGACTGAAAATATCATCTTCATCAAACATAGCATCCCCAATCTTATGGCTTTGCATATCATTAGCTTCATGGATATTCATAGAATTCATGCTAATAAAATTGCAATCATGCTCATCATTTATGCCAAATTTTTATAGAATTCTTCTTCTAACAATTGAGCACAATTTTCCGATCCATCATTTTCAAGAAAGATATTATAAAGATTATCAATAATATGATGCAACCTCAATTCCATTTTTTGTAGTTTTCTTTTTATAAACCAAACTAGTGATAAAACAAGAAACTAAAAGATTCAATTGCAAGATCTAAAGATATACCTTCATGCACTCACCTCCCCGGCAACGGCGCTAGAAAAGAGCTTGATGTCTACTACGCAACTTTATTCTTGTAGACTCGTGTTGGGCCTCCAAGCGCAGAATTTTGTAGGACAGTAGCAATTTTCCGCCAAGTGGATGACCTAAGGTTTATCAATCCGTGGGAGGAGTAGGATGAAGATGGTCTCTCTCAAACAACCCTGCAACCAAATACAAGAAATCTCTTGTGTCCCCAACACACCCAACACAACGGCAAATTGTATAGGTGCACTAGTTCGGTGAAGAGATGGTGATAAACGTGTAATATTGATGGTAGAAATATATTTTTATAATCTGAATAAATAAAAACAGCAACATAGCAAATTGTAAACGGGGACAAAAACTTTATTGCAATGCTTGAAAACAAGGCCTAGGGTCAATACTTTCGCTACTGCAATCTCTCAACAATGCTAATATAATTGCATCATATAACCATCCCTCAAAGTGCGATGAAGAATCACTCCAAATTTCCTATCTAGCGGAGAACATAAGAATAAATTGTTTGTAGGGTACGAAACCACATCAAATCTATTCTTTTTGTTCGATCTATTCAAGAGTTCATACTAAAATAACACAAAGCTATTCTTTCCGTTCGATCTATCCTAGAGTTTGTACTAAAATAACACCAAAGCAAATTCATATTCATAATACTCAATCCAACACAAAGAACTTCAAAGAGTGCCGCAAGATTTCTACCAGAGAAACAAAGACAAGAATGTGCACCAACCCCTATGGATAAATTACCCCAATGTCACCTCGGGAATCCACGAATTGAGTGCCAAAACATATATCAAGTGAATAAATACGATACCCCATTGTCACCACGAGTATTCAATTGCAAGACATATATCAAGTGTTCTCAAATCAATAAAATTATTCAAACCGATAACAACGAAATCTCAAAGGGAAAACTCAATTCATCACAACAAGACAGAGAGGGGAAAACACCATATGATCCGACTATATTAACAAAGTCCGCGATACATCAAGATCGTGACATCTCAAGAACACGAGAGAGAGAGAGAGAGAGAGAGAGAGATTAAGCACATAGCTACTGGTACAAACCCTCAGCCCCGAGGGTGGACTACTCCCTCCTCATCGTGGTGGCCGCCGGGGTGATGAAGATGGCCACCGGTGATGATCTCCCCCTCCTGCAGAGTGCCGGAACAGGGTCTGATGACCCACAAGTATAGGGGATCTATCGTAGTCCTTTCGATAAGTAACAATGTCGAATCCAACGAGGAGCAGAAGGAAATGACAAGCGGTTTTCGGTTAGGTATTCTCTGCAAGCGCTGAAATTATCGGTTATAGGTAGTTATGTGATAAGGTAATTCGTAACACGTAACAAGTAAGAAAAGTAAACAAGACGCAGCAAGGTGGCCCAATCCTTTTTGTAGCAAAGGACAAGCCTGGATAAACTCTTATATAAAGGAAAGCGCTCCCGAGGACACATGGGAATTATCGTCAAGCTAGTTTTCATCATGCTCATATGATTCGCGTTTGTTACTTTGATAATTTGATATGTGGGTGGACCAGTGCTTGGGTACTGCCCTTCCTTGGACAAGCATCCCCATTATGATTAACCCCCCTTGCAAGCATCCGCAACTACGAAAGAAAAATTAAGGTAAACCTAACCATAGCATGAAACTTATGCATCCAAATCAGCCCCTTACGAAGCAACGCATAAACTAGGGTTTAAGCTTCTGTCACTCTAGCAACCCATCATCTACTTATTACTTCCCAATGCCTTCCTCTAGGCCCAAATAATGGTGAAGTGTCATGTAGTCGACGTTCATATAACACCACTAGAGGATAGACAACATACATCTCATCAGAATATCGAACGAATACCAAATTCACATGACTACTAATAGCAAGACTTCTCCCATGTCCTCAGGAACAAACGTAACTACTCACAAAGCATATTCATGTTCATAATCAAAGGGATATTAATATGCATAAAGGATCTGAACATATGATCTTCCACCAGATAAACCAACTAGCATCAACTACAAGGAGTAATCAACACTACTAGCAACCTACAGGTACCAATCTGAGGTTTTGAGACAAAGATCGGATATAAGAGATGAACTTGGGTTTCAGAGGAGATAGTGCTGGTGAAGATGTTGATGGATATTGGGCCTCTCCTGATGAGAGCATCAATGGTGACGATTTCCCCCTCCCGGAGGGATGTTTCCCCGGTAGAACAGCTCCGTCGGAGCCCTAGATTGGTTCTGCCCAGGTTCCGCCTCGAGACGGTGGCGCTTCGTCCCGAAAGTTTCCTCCTTATTTTTTCCAGGGAAAAAGACACCTTATACCAGAAGACGGGCATCGAGGGGCGCTTCCAGGTGGCCCACGAGGCAGGGGCGCGCCCAGGAGGGTAGGGCGCGCCCTCCACCCTCGTGGACAGGGTGTGGCCCCCTCTGGTGCTTTCTTCGTCCAATATTTTTAATATATTCCAAAACTGACTTTCGTGGAGTTTCAGGACTTTTGGAGTTGTGCAGAATAGGTCTCTAATATTTGCTCCTTTTCCAGCCCAGAATTAAAGCTGCCGGCATTCTCCCTCTTCATGTAAACCTTGTAAAATAAGAGAGAAAAGGCATAAGTATTGTGACATAATTTGTAATAACAGCCCATAATGCAATAAATATCGATATAAAAGCATGATGCAAAATGGACGTATCAACTCTCCCAAGCTTAGACCTCGCTTGTCCTCAAGCGGAAGCCGATATCAAAAAATATGTCCACATGTTTAGAGGTAAAGGTGTCGATAAAATAAAATACGGGCATGAGGGCATCATGATCATTCTTAAAACAGCAACATATATATATTTTCATATGATTTCTTATGCTAAAGTAGCAATCTATTGTGGCACCCCGGCTCAGAGCAACCGGTTTACCCTGCATTGCGAGCCCAGAGATCGAGTCTTCTTTCAATACACAACAACCTGGTACAGAAATAACCTCTTTATTGATACTAGCGTGGTATAAAGGTCTGATATTACATCGAGATTCGAGGCCAAGCGGCACACACGGTGCTGCTGGACAGTATGTACATTATTTAATGAACATGGCTGGGGCCTCGATCACACGAAACTACGCGGCAGCGGAAGAACGACGTAGCGGAACTCCATGGCACAGGGACACCGACGTGGACACGGCCTAGACACGAGATGCGCTCCGATGTGAATCAACTTGCCTGAAAGCTGGCATGACACGCCAGGTCAGTACATTGAATGTACTTGCAAGCTCACAACAAACATAAGCACGATGACAGGCAATATCATGATAATTAATCAAGTTAAATTAATGCAAGAAATTACTACAAATGCAAAGCTATGCAAAGCAACCAAACAGTGCACCGAGTCACACGGACTCGCTTACCAGACGGTTACCTCGTAACCAAATGGTGACCACACCGGGGTCACACATGAAACCAATCACTCATGAACTCCTCGAGTGTTCAAGGTTCACGACAAAAAAATGCATCACAACAATTACTAGTTTGCAAGATTAATTATAAAAGTTGATCCATGGTGTGACTTACTCCCGAGTCTTGCCCATAACCGAGGGCGCGGCTATCGATAGATTAAATACACTCTGCAGAGGTAGCGCACTTTAGCCACACTACGGAATACCTGGCCTCGTACTCCCATTCGGGTGGACCAAAGTATTCCGACGAAACCCTCCCTTTGCCATGCACTCTCCCCGGCCACTCCGACCATCTCCCTCGCAGGGCTAGGTCTTGGGTGGCCCCGTGTCTACCAAAGACACCAACGGCCACCGTCGTGGCAAAACGGTCCCAAACGGGGACAAGGTACCATAAAAACAAAATGAGCACACAAGGTTATGTCTGCCTACCGGGCCAGGGTATGCACGCCCATAACCTTCCCTCGCAGGAGGCACCGGTGAGAGCCACGACAAAGGACCGAATCAAGACCTTCCCATTAGGTAAATGTGGTCGCACTGAATTAAAAACCCGATTTAGTGGCACCATGATGTGATCAACATCATATTCAGGTTGAACTTAATCAAGTATTAACTTTCAGAAAAACTTTTTATTACTAACATGGCATCATACCGGAAATCATGCAACTACTCGTCATACAGAGCAAGCAACTCTTAAGCATGGATCAAAACAAGCAACATAACTATCTTGCAATACTAAGATCAGAAACTTCTTTGGTTATAACTCATTTTTATCTACAAAGAACATTTTTATTAGTTCATCATTTAGTTGAAAACTATTACAAGCAAAAATATCTACCATAACTTTCCATAACAAAATATCTAGTGCAAAATCTTACTCTACTTAGCCAAACAATTCTATGAACTCAACCAGAAGCTAAAACAAGCATATCAAGCATCATAAAACAACTAGCAGTTAACCATATTAATTTATCAAATTTTAAATGCAAATAAAGACTCATATTCAAGTAGAACATCATAGATATTGACATAACACCATCCAAATGATGTTGTGGCTTGCCTTAGTGCAGAGGAGCGTCACACTCCTCCTGGTTAGCTTCAAGGCAAGATCCTCCTTCTGAACATATTTTAAAACCACAAAAATAAATGTCAAAACACATTCTGAAAATCACCAGAAATTCTAGACAGCAAGGAAAAATCCACCTTTTGGTGTGCTGCTAGAGCTTTCTGTAAAAAGACAATGCAAAAAGAATCAATTCATTTGGACTTATGGTTTAGAAATGGTGGCTGGTCAAAGTTTAGTCAAATTTCTGAATTAAATTTGAATAAATAGAAAATCCTGGGGGGTGACGTTGAAGGCGTAAAGTAGGAGTGCGCCTCCACTCGTACCGCTTCGGGCGTGAGTGGTGAGGCTGACACTAGGCCCCACCAGTCAGGAGAGAGGGAAGGGGATCGAGATCAGGGGGAGGCGGTGCTTCCCCGGAGCTCATGCCGGCGACGAGGGGGTTTGGGGCTCGGCTAGAGGGATAGATCGGAAGCGGGGCTCGCGACGCACCTGCCTGTACCCGTGGCTTGGCAAAAGGTGGACGGAGCTGGTCGCAGTCGAGCACGCAAGCTTCGGTGGCGGACGGGGTTCATCGGAGAGGTGGAAGACGGTGGCTAGAGGCGGCTTCGAGGGCTTGGCGGGGTCCAGGCAGCTCCAACAGACCACCAAGGCCCTGCCCAAGCAACTGCTTGAGCTCGAGACGCCCTGGAGAGCGGCAGCTGGCCTGCGGGGATCGCCGGAGTCCTCGGGTCGGGGCGACGGCCAGACGCCTGCCCGACCGGGCTTCTGCTCGTCTACGTGTTCGTGGAGGTGGTGTGGAGTGGTGCGTGGCTAGCAAGGGAGGCGGGGTGGCTTTATATAGCCGGAGCAGAGGGGGGGGCGTGTTGCCTCCGGACCGCTCTAGACACGCGGCGAACGTCAACGCGAGGCTCCAAGGCAAGGGGACAGGGTGCAGCGTCAACGCCGACGCTTGCCCACGCTCGCGGACCAGCACAGGAGGCGGTTTTGAGATGGGGACAAGCACACGCGCGCACTGTGCCGTTTTGGCCGCGACTTGACCGGGCTTGCTGCGGCGGCTCCGGCGTCGGCGAGCGCCAGGGAGGGGTCATGGGTGATGGGTCGAGGGTTGTGGCACGTTGCGGCAGTCGGAGGCGAGCGCTTGCAGGTACACGCGCGAAACAGAATGCAAAGGGCCAGCCAGAGCGCGTCGAGACGCTGCCAGGCGCCGTATCCTCACGCAGTCACCAAGCTAGCATGGCCAAAACGATGGCCGGGAGCGGCCAAACCTTGTCTACGAGCTGGACCGTGCAGTGCTACGTCTAGGAGAGGTGATGGATCATACCCAGGCCGACCGGACGCGACTCTACCAAGCTGGCAAGTTTCTAGTCAGAAACTTGGTCACCAAGGTTGGCCACCTTCTAGAAGGCCATTAGGGCTAATCTCCTGGGGTTTAGGGTTTCTTAGGAAGGTCTTTAAGCTCAAGAAATCTCAAGGGCAAAAGCTCAAGGAAAAATGCACTTGCTGTACAAAGTGCATTCCTGGTCCAAAAGTGAAAAGATTTTCTACAGCAAAAATATTACAAAACGTGATGCAATATTTTTGTATGGGAAGATGTGCCATGGTCCTAAGAATATTTAGGAATTATCTCAGATTTTTATGAGCAAGAAAAATTGAGGTTGCTTTGGAGCACAAAGTTCTGAAATGAGCTTAAGAGAGAAAAATAAATATTTTCCTTTTAGGAAAACTATTCATTTTATTATTTTGGGAATTTGTGGGAGGAATAAGGTAGATAGGTCACTTGGGTGAAAGCCAAGGATATGCCCAAGTGACAAGTCCATTTGAATTGATCAAAAATCCAAATCAAATCAGGGCAAAAACCACGATGAAAACCAAGTCCGGAAAGAGAGAGAAGGCAAGTCCTGTAAAAAGAGAGAAGGCAAAATCCAGGCTGTCACAAACCTCCCCCACTTAGGATGAATCTCGTCCTCGAGATTCGGTTGCTTGGGAAAACCATTCTGGGTATGCAGCCCTTAAAAATTCCTCTCTTTCCCAGGTTGCTTCTTCTTCGGTGTGATGCTCCCATTGAACCTTGTAAAATCTTATCTCTTTGCTGCGAGTGACCCTTTCTGTCTGATCCAATATTCTGATTGGCTTTTCCTCATAAGTCAAATCCTTAGCCAATTCTATCTCTGACATATCAGTCCTTTTCTCTGGTGGCGAGATGCATCTTCTTAGCTGTGAGATGTGAAACACGTTGTGTACTTCTGACAATTCTGGTGGCAATTCCAACTAGTAGGCGACTGTTCCGACTCTGGCCATGACGGGGAATGGGCCGATATATCTGGGTGCCAATTTTCCTCGGGTCTGAAACCTCTTGACTCCTTTCATAGGGGTGACTCGGAGATATACGTGTTATCCGGGTTCGAAGCTGATCTGACGATGTTTGGCATCATGGTAGCTCTTCTGTCGGGATTTGGCCACTTGCAGTCTGTCTCGGATTTCCTTGACTTGCTTCTCTGCTTCGGGCATTAAATCAGTCCCGAAAATACGGCTATCTCCGGTTTGAGACCAATTTAATGGGGTGCGGCATTTCCGGCCATACAGGGCTTCATAGGGTGACATCTTTAAGCTGGCCTGGAAACTGTTGTTGTAGGAAAACTCGGCGTAGGGCAGACAGTCTTCCCACTTGGTTCCTTGGGCCAATGTACATGCCGGGAGCATATATTCGAGTATTTGATTACTCGCTCAGTCTGTCCATCTCTCTGAGGATGGTAAGCCGTGCTGTACTTCAGAGCGGTCCCCAAGGCTTGATTAAGTCAGGACCAAAATGCGGATGTGAATAGAGATCCCATGTCGGAGGTGATAGTCTTGGTTGGGTATGCAAAGTCTTCCTCAGAACCTTAGCGAACCTTGCTGATCCATAATGAAATCCGGTGCCTGCGCTTGGTGCAGCTTCTAAACATATATTCGTAACACCTTATCATCCGCTTGAGCTCTGCGGATTTCTTCTTCGAGAGTAGGAGCAACTTCCAATATATTGGTAAGACGGGCGTCGGTGATTACCAGATTTAGCTGCATGATTTCTTCATAGAGCTCTGGAGGCAAGGAATCCATTAGGGCATTGAGGTTGGCTGGTTTGCGGCTGAGGGCGCCAGCCACCACATTAGCTTTGCCTTGGTGATAATTTATTCCGAGGTCATAGTCCTTAACAAACTCGAGCCATCTTCGCTGTCGAACGTTCAAGTCGGGCTGAGTGAATATATACTTGAGACTTTTATGGTCGGTGAATATCTAGAACTCCTTTCCAATCAGATAATGTCTCCAGATTTTCAAAGCGTGCACCACTGCGGCTAATTCCAAATCATGAGTAGGATAGTTCCCTTCATGTTGTCGCACTTGGCGAGATGAATAGGCCACCACTTTGCCATCTTGCATGAGTACACACCCCAGTCCTTTTCTGGAGGCGTCGGAGTAAACATCAAATCTGCGGTAGATATCTGGAAGAGTTAATACGGGTCCCGATGTCAGTCTGGTTTTTAACTCATTGAAGCTCCGTTCGCAGTCTTCAGTCCATACAAACTTCTTGTCCTTCTTGAGGAGCTCAGTCATTGGCTTGGCGATCTTGGAAAATCCTTCGATAAAACGGCGATAATATCCGGCCAGTCCAAGGAAACTCCGGATTTCTGAGACGGTGGTGGGTGCGGACCAATCAAGTACATCTTTTACCTTGCTTGGGTCCACCGAGATTCCTTCTACCGAGAGGATATGTCCGAGGAATCCCACTTGCTGGAGCCAAAACTCACATTTGCTAAATTTGGCATACAATTGATGATCGCGAAGCCGTTGCAGAACTGCGCGAAGATGTTCCTTATGGTCGTCCTTGCTTTTGGAGTAAATGAGGATGTCATCAATGAACACCACCACAAACTTGTCCAAGAAGTCCATAAACACCTTTTTCATCATATGCATAAAGAATGTAGGAGCGTTGGTGAGGCCGAAGGACATAACAGTGTATTCGTAAAGACCGTACTGAGTGGTGAACGCGGTCTTAGGAATATCTTCCTTCTTAATCTTGAGTTGATGATACCCGTCCTCAAATCAATCTTTGAGAATACTTTGGCCCCACTGAGTTGATCAAACAGATCGTCAATCCTCTGCGGTGAATACTTGTTTTTAATGGTGACGTCATTCAGCTGTCGGTAGTTTGCACACATTCGTAGACGGCCATCCTTTTTATCCACGAAGATTGCTGGTGATCCCCATGGGGAAGAGCTTGGACGAATGTATCCTTTTTGCAGCATCTCATCCAGTTGTTTCTTCAATTCCACCAATTCTGAGGAGGGCATCCGATAATATTTCTTATGTATCGGGGTGGTTCCAGGCACTAGGTCAATAGCGAACTCCAATTCCCGGTGTGGTGGCATGCCGGGCAATTCTTCAGGAAATACATCTGGATACTCACTGACCACTGGGATTAATTCCACCTCTTCTGTCACGGCTGTGAAAACCATATCCTTCGTGGGGATGCGCTTGCGGGCATAAAAACTGGTAGTGCGACCTTCCATATTTTTCACGGTAACTTCGCCGGTCGCATAGCTGATGCAGACTTGGTATTGGGTTAACCAATTCATGCCCAGAATGACATCCAATTTGTTGGAATCGATGATTATCAATGATGTTGGAAACTTGACGCCCTTGATGTCAATCTCCAAATTTCGGCAGACGAGATTGCTCCTGAGGAGGGATCCCGGGATTGTACCAGCATGTGTTTTCCCAAAATTGAGCAAGGAAAATTGTTTTGGGAAGCCAAACTCCGTGAAATAAAAGAGTGGGAAGCCTTAGAGTCAAATAACATTACGGCGGGTATGTCGTTAACGAGAAACATACCAATGATGACTTCCGGGTCCTATTGGGCTTCGTCTGCGGAGATGTGATGAACTTGCCCTTGGATTATATCGGGGGCGGAATATTGTTCCATGTAGTTGACTTGCGGCTGAAATGGAGCGACGTGCTTGGTGTTCTTGGGACACTGTCGGGCGTAGTGTCCGGTTTGACCACAGCTGAAGCATGAATTGTTGCACTGGCAATCGTCGCGCACCGGGCTGGTCACGACATTCTTGACTTGTGTAGTAGTCTTGTTGACGTTCTGCTGCCAATTGGATTTGTACTCCACCTGAGTCTATTGCCATGTACGAGCCTTTTGCACTGGTTGCATATCCTTCTTGGGCTCGAATTTGCGCTTGTGGTCATTAGCAGCTGGCTTGTTGTCATGCAGGAGCTTGTGTTCCCTCTCGGCGATGAGGGCCTTGTTCACCAGAGTCGGGAAGTCCGGGAAATCAAACATACTGAGAGTGCACCGAAGATGTTGATGTAGGCCTCCAAGGAATTGGTCGATCTTCCGCTCTTCTGTGGCCACATCATGGAGAGAATAGCGGGCCAGATGGTTGAATTTATTTAGATACTCGGCGATGGTCATGCTGCCTTGAGTGAGAGCGAGAAATTCGCGTTGCTTGATCTTCATGACTCCGGTGGGAATATGATATTTGCGGAAATGATCCTTGAATTTTGTCCAAGTAATTTCCTCGTCGGCAGGCCATATTGCTTTGGCATTATCCCACCATATAGCGGCACTCCTTCGAGATAATGCGTTGCGAAGGGAACCTTGTCTCCGTCGTCTATGCGAGCAATTTCTAGTTTTCTTTCCATAGCCCTTAGCCAGTCGCCGGCGTCCAAAGGATCAGTAGCATGGCTAAAACTGGGAGGCTTGGTTCGCTGAAAATCTGATAGCTTGGAATGATGTCCATTCTGGTTTCCATTCTGCCCAACCATAACTTGTACACTTTTCAGTATTTCCAGCAGATTTTTGCTCCATCTTTCTTCAAACATTCATAGGATTTGCTCTGTGGAAGGCGGTTGTGGCGGTGGAGGCGGAGGTGGCTGGTATGGTTCAGGGGAATGTCCTGCCTGTCTTGCGGAACGACGGACAGGGACATCCTCACCAGCTTCACTGTTGCTGCCTCCACGCGGCATCCTATTTTTTGTTTTCCCAATACATAGAAACCATGATGAGAAAATTCCAAAATGGGGGAAAAACCAATGAAAAATCTCGGAAGAAAGCAGCGAATAAAACCAAGTCGAAAAAGAGTCCAACATAATTATACATAGTCCCAACAATGAAAATAAACATCGCAATGGGTCTACTACCCTCGTACATGAAACTACGCATCATGACAAGTGTGATTACAGCCATACATCATGCTCATGGCTACCACGATACTCTAACGATCTACTGCTCGGATGGTGCTGCTGCAGGCTTGTCTCCTGAGCCGGACCCAGATCCTGAACTGATAGTAGAGACCTCCGGGGGAAGAGAGGTGCGCTGGCGCTGCCTTGAGGGCTCTCCCTCAGGGGGCAGGCGGGGGATGGGATCTAAGCATAGGAGCGGCAGGAGTAGCGACAAGAGAAGACCATGCAGCAAGAGCGCTGCGAGGGTTCACCTTCAAGGAGTTAACGGTACCTTGCGAGGTCGTCGTAGGAACGGAGGTGGGAGGAGCAGAAGTGTAGATGACAGCGGGAAGAGGGTTCCTTATACGAGCAGCAGCTTGAGTGGCGCGAGCGCGTGAGAGCTCCCGAGCTAACTCGTAGTTAACGAGATAGATAGTGGTGATGTAGCGTGCAAGGTGGCCAGTGGGATGATCGCACGCCGGATTAATCAAAGGAAAGCGGATACGCCATTCTCATGCAGAGATGGGTAGAAGAAAAGTCCAGGGTGGGTTGATGACCCACAAGTATAGGGGATCTATCGTAGTCCTTTCGATAAGTAAGAGTGTCGAACCCAACGAGGAGCAGAAGGAAATGATAAGCGGTTTTCAGCAAGGTATTCTCTGCAAGCACTGAAATATAGGTAACAGATAGTTTTGTGATAGGATAATTTGTAACGAGCAACAAGTAACAAAAGTAAATAAAGTGCAGCAAGGTGGCCCAATCCTTTTTATAGCAAAGGACAAGCCTGGACAAACTCTTATATAAAGGAAAACGCTCCCGAGGACACATGGGAATTATCGTCAAGCTAGTTTTCATCACGTTCATATGATTCGCGTTCGGTACTTTGATAATTTGATATGTGGGTGGACCGGTGCTTGGGTGCTGTCCTTACTTGGACAAGCATCCCACTTATGATTAACCTCTATTGCAAGCATCCGCAACTACAACAAAAGTATTAAGGTAAACCTAACCATAGCATGAAACATATGGATCCAAATCAGCCCCTTACGAAGCAACGCATAAACTAGGGTTTAAGCTTCTGTCACTCTAGCAACCCATCATCTACTTATTACTTCCCAATGCCTTCCTCTAGGCCCAAATAATGGTGAAGTGTTATGTAGTCGACGTTCACATAACACCACTAGAGGATAGACAACATACATCTCATCAAAATATCGAACGAATACCAAATTCACATGACTACTAATAGCAAGACTTCTCCCATGTCCTCAGGAACAAACGTAACTACTCACAAAGCATATTCATGTTCATAATCAGAGGAGTATTAATATGCATATAGGATCTGAACATATGATCTTCCACCAAATAAACCAACTAGCATCAACTACAAGGAGTAATCAACACTACTAGCAACCTACAGGTACCAATCCCAGACTATGAGACAAGAATTGGATACAAGAGATGAACTAGGGTTTGAGAGGAGATGGTGCTGGTGAAGATGTTGATGGAGATTGCCCTCTCCCGATGAGAGGAGCGTTGGTGATGACGATGGCGATGATTTCCCCCTACCGGAGGGAAGTGTCCCCGGCAGAGCAGCTCTGCCGGAGCCCTAGATTGGTTCCGCCAAGGTTCCGCCTCGTGGCGGCGGAGTCTCGTCCCGAAAGCTTGCTTATGATTTTTCTTCGGACGAAAGACTTCATATAGCCAACAGGGGGCCCACGAGGCAGGGGGAGCGCCCCCACCCTCGTGGACAGGTGGAGGCCCCCCTGACGTGGATTCTTCTTCCAGTATTTTTATTATTTCCAAAAATAACTTCCGTGGAGTTTCAGGACTTTTGGAGTTGTGCAGAATAGGTCTCTAATATTTGCTCCTTTTCCAGCCCAGAATTCCAGCTGCCGGCATTCTCCCTCCTTATGTAAACCTTGTAAAATAAGAGAGAATAGGCATAAGTATTGTGACATAATGTGTAATAACAGCCCATAATGCAATAAATATCGATATAAAAGCATGATGCAAAATGGACGTATCAACTCCCCCAAGCTTAGACCTCGCTTGTCCTCAAGCGAAAGCCGATAACGATAAATATGTCCACATGTTTAGAGGTAGAGGTGTCGATAAAATAAAATACGGACATGAGGGCATCATGATTATTCTCATAACAGCAACATATATGGATATTGTCATATGATTTCTTATGCTCAAGTAATAATCTATTCACAATGCAAAGTATGAATCAGAAACTTTATTGAGAACTAACAAACTATAATCTCAGTCATTGAAGCAATTGCAATTTATCATAACATCAGAAAGAGTCTATGTCAGAGCTTTCTAGCAAGTCCACATACTCAACTATCATTTAGTCTTTCATAATTGCTAACACTCACGCAATACTTGTGGTTACGGAGTTTTAATCGGACACAGAGAAAGATAGGGGCTTATAGTTTCGCCTCCCAACCTTTTACCTCAAGGGTAATGTCAACAATAATAACTCATGCTAACCCACATCCAATTAGATATATTATCAGGATCTTTCCAACATCCTGTGCTTGCCAAAGGATAAAATGTAAAAAGGAAAGGTGAAGATCACCATGACTCTTGCATAAGGTAGAAGATAATAATAAAAGATAGGCCCTTCGCAGAGGGAAGCAGAGGTTGCCATGCGCTTTCAGGGTTGGATGCACAAATCTTAATGCGAAAGAACGTCACTTTATATTGCCACTTGTGATATGAACCTTTATTATGCAGTCCGTCGCTTTTATTTCTTCCACATCACAAGATCGTATAAAGCTTATTTCCTCCACACCAATCAATCATACATATTTAGAGAGCAATTTTTATTGCTTGCACCGATGACAACTTACTTGAAGGATCTTACTCAATCCATAGGTAGATATGGTGGACTCTCATGGCAAAACTGGTTTAAGGGTTTTTGGAAGCACAAGTAGTATCTCTACTTGGTGCAAAGAATTTGGCTAGCATGAGGGGGAAAGGCAAGCTCAACATGTTGGATGATCCATGACAATATACTTTATCTCAGATATAAGAAAACATAACCCATTACGTTGTCTTCCTTGTCCAACATCAACTCTTTAGCATGTCATATTTTAATGAGTGCTCCCAATCATAAAAGATGTCCAAGATAGTATATTTATATGTGAAACCTCTCTTTCTTTATTACTTCCTATTAATTGCAACGATGACCAAAGCTATGTTTGTCAACTCTCAACAATTTTAATCATCATACTCTTTCTATGTGAAGTCATTACTCTCAATAAGATCAATATGATCTCTTTGTTTCTTTTTATTCTTTTCTCTTTTCTTTTATTCACTCAAGATCATGGCAAAATAATCAAGCCTTGACTCAACACTAATCTTTACTATATAGCTCAAGGACTCGATTACATAGAGAGATCATAAAGCAAAACTCAAAACTAGATCATACCAAAACTTTATTCTACTAGATCAAGATACTACTAAAGGATCGAACTAAGAAAAACGGTAAAGATAGGAGTGTGATGGTGATACGATACCGGGGCACCTCCCCCAAGCTTGGCAGTTTCCAAGGGGAGTGCCCATACCCATGTGATTATGTCTCCTTTGCTGGTGAAGGGATTGTTGATGATGTAGGCTTGTCATCCATCTTCCAAGGCATAGGCTCACCATCGTAGAAGGATGATCGAGTCTCTGGGATCCTTAAATCTGCAGCCAAACTCATCCTCTTGAATCTATATTCATACTCACAGTTTTGGTTTTGCAGGTCATAGATTTGGGCTTGGAGGTGCTCAATATTCTCATGGAGCTTGAAGATGGCCTCCCCAATATCCTTGGCATCTAGCTTGTGGTTGTTGGTGAACTCCGTGATCATTATGTGATTGGAGTCAAGTCCACGCTCCACCATCTCCTGGCACTTGAAAACTTGTTGCTCCATTGCTTCAAGCCTGGTCTCCACGCTTCCGGTCCTCCGTGGTCCCTCAACATCGCGGATATGCAGCAACCCCTCACGCATCTCAATGGTTTGAGGGTGTTGCAGCACCTCCGCGAGGTAGGGGTTGATGACCTTCTTGAAGAACTTGTCCTTGGGGGCGCTTGGAGACGTCATGATGATCTATATCTGTCAGCGAAACAGCTCGAAACAAGAACAGAGGACAATTGCGTGATACATGAGTCAAAACCTTCGGGAGATTATATAATGAATTTTTACCGACCAAAATACGTATCGTGCAAGAAAACGGAGTCCGGAGAGCGCACGAGGTGCCCACGAGGCAGGGGGCGCGCCCTCCACCCTCATGGAGCCCTCGTGTCCTTCCCGGACTGCTTCTTATTTTTCTATTTTTCTAAATATTCCAAAACGGAGAAAAATTGCCTTTAGAACTGTTTTGGAGTCGGTTTACTTACCGTACCACATACCTATTCCTTTTCGGAGTCTGAAACGTTCCGGAAAGTGTCCCTTATGTATTCCTCCGGGGTTACGGTTTCAATAACATTGGTTTCAACATTTATAGGATTACCTGAAATATAGTGTTTGATTCTTTGACCGTTCACCACCTTCGGATTTGTGCCTTCGAAGTTGTTGATTTTTATGGCACCGGAACGATAGACCTCCTCGATAACATAAGGGCCTTCCCATTTAGAGAGAAGTTTTCCTGCAAAAAATCTTAAAAGAGAGTTGTATAGCAATACATAATCACCTACATTAAACTCACGCTTTTGTATTCTTTTGTCATGCCATCTTTTAACTTTTTCTTTAAACAATTTGGCATTCTCATAGGCTTGGGTTCTCCATTCATCAAGTGAGCTAATGTCAAATAACCTCTTCTCACCGGCAAGTTTGAAATCATAATTGAGCTCTTTAATAGCCCAATATGCCTTATGTTCTAGTTCGAGAGGTAAGTGACATGTTTTTCCATAAACTATTTTATACGGAGACATACCCATAGGATTTTTATATGCAGTTCTATAGGCCCATAATGCATCATCAAGTTTCTTGGACCAATTCTTTCTAGATCTATTAACAGTCTTTTGCAAAATTAATTTGAGCTCTCTATTACTCAATTCTACTTGACCACTAGACTGTGGGTGATAAGGAGATGCAATTCTATGATTAACATCATACTTAGCAAGCATTTTACGGAAAGCACCATGAATAAAATGTGAACCACCATCAGTCATTAAATATCTAGGGACTCCAAACCTCGGAAAAATAACTTCTTTAAGCATTTTAATAGAAGTGTTATGATCAGCACTACTAGTTGGAATAGCTTCTACCCACTTAGTAACGTAATCAACAGCAACTAAAATATGTGTGTATCCATTAGAGGCAGGAAAAGGTCCCATATAATCAAAGCCCCAAACATCAAATGGTTCAATAACAAGTGAATAATTCATAGGCATTTCTTGACGTCTACTAATATTACCAATTCTTTGACATTCATCACAAGATAAGACAAACTTACGGGCATCCTTGAAGAGAGTAGGCCAATAAAAACCGGATTGCAATACCTTATGTGCAGTTCTATCTCCAGCGTGGTGTCCTCCATAAGCCTCGGAGTGACACTTGCGTAGGATCTGTTCCTGTTCATGCTCAGGTACACAACGTCTAATAACACCATCTACTCCTTCTTTATAAAGATGTGGGTCATCCCAAAAGTAATGTCTCAAATCATAGAAAAACTTTTTCTTTTGCTGGTATGTGAAACTAGGTGGTATAAATTTAGCAACGATGTAATTAGCATAATCAGCATACCATGGAGCAGTACGAGAAGCATTTATGACATTTAATTGTTCATCAGGAAAGCTATCATCAATAGGTAGTGGGTCATCAAGAACATTTTCTAACCTAGACAAGTTGTCTGCAACGGGGTTCTCAGCTCCCTTTCTATCAATAATATGCAAATCAAATTCTTGTAGCAAGAGAACCCATCTAATAAGTCTAGGTTTAGCATCTTTCTTTTCCATAAGATATTTAATAGCAGCATGATCAGTGTGAATAGTTACTTTAGAATCAACAATATAAGGTCTGAACTTATCACAAGCAAATACAACTGCTAAGAATTCTTTTTCAGTAGTAGCATAATTTCTCTGAGCATTGTCTAGAGTTTTACTAGCATATTGAATAACATTTAATTTCTTATCAACTCTTTGCCCTAGAACAGCACCTACAGCATAATCACTAGCATCACACATAATTTCAAAGGGTAAATTCCAATCAGGTGGCTGAACAATAGGTGCAGAGATCAATGCTTTCTTAAGTATTTCAAATGCTTCTACACAATCATCATCAAAAACAAATGGTATATCTTTTTGTAATAAATTAGTCAGAGGCCGAGAAATTTTTGAGAAGTCCTTAATGAACCTCCTATAAAAACCGGCGTGACCAAGGAAACTTCTTATACCTTTGATGTCCTTGGGACATGGCATCTTTTCAATAGCATCAACCTTGGCTTTATCAACTTCAATACCTCTTTCAGAAACTTTATGCCCCAAGACAATACCTTCATTAACCATAAAGTGGCACTTTTCCCAATTCAAGACAAGATTAGTTTCTTCACATCTCTGCAAAACTCGATCAAGGTTGCTCAAGCAATCATCAAAAGAGGATCCATAAACGGAGAAATCGTCCATGAAAACCTCACAAATCTTTTCACAAAAGTCAGAGAATATAGCCATCATGCATCTTTGAAAGGTAGCAGGTGCATTACATAAACCAAAAGGCATACGTCTATAAGCAAAAGTACCAAAAGGGCAAGTAAAAGTAGTCTTTGATTGATCATTGGCTGACACAGGTATTTGAGAGAAACCAGAATAACCATCTAGAAAGCAAAAATGTGTATGTTTGGATAATCTTTCTAGCATTTGATCGATAAAAGGTAAGGGGTAATGATCTTTTTAGTAGCCTTATTTAATTTGCGGAAATCAATTACCATCCTATAACCTGTAATAATTCTTTGCGGGATCAACTCATCTTTATCATTAGGAACGACGGTAATACCTCCATTCTTTGGGACACAATGGACAGGACTTACCCACTGACTATCAGCAACGGGATAAATTATACCTGCCTCAAGGAGCTTTAGTATTTCTTTTCTTACCACTTCCTTCATCTTAGGATTCAGCCGTCATTGATGATCACGAACTGGTTTGGCATCTTCCTCCAAATTTATTTTATGTTGACATAGAGTGGGACTGATGCCCTTAAGATCATCAAGAGTATATGCAATAGCAACACGGTGCTTCTTCAGAGTTTTCAATAATCTCTCTTCTTCATGCTCTGAAAGGTTAGCACTAATAATAACAGGATATATCTTTTTCTCATCAAGATAAGCATATTTAAGAGTATCAGGTAACGGTTTTAGCTCAAACACGGGATCACCCCTGGGTGGAGGAGGATCCCCTAGGATTTCAACAGGCAAATTGTGTTTCAGGATAGGTTCCTGTTTAAAGAATACTTCATCTATTTCCCTTCTTTCATTCATAAACATATCATTTTCATGGTCTAGCAAATATTGTTCTAAAGGATCACTAGGAGGCACGGCAATAGAAGCAAGACCAATAATTTCATCCTTACAAGGTAATTCCTCTTCACGGTGTTGTCTACTAAATTTAGAGAAATTAAACTCATGAGACATATCACCTAAACCAATAGTAACAACATCATTTTTGCAATCTATCTTAGCATTAACAGTATTCAAGAAGGGTCTACCAAATATTATGGGACAAAAGCTATCTTGTGGGGAGCCAAGAACAAGAAATCAGCAGGATATTTAGTTTTCCCACACAAGACTTCAACATCTCTAACAATTCCCATTGGTGAGATAGTATCTCTATTGGCAAGTTTAATTGTGACATCAATATCTTCTATCTCAGCAGGTGCAATATCATGCATAATTTCTTTGTATAAGTCAAAAGGTATTGCACTAGCACTAGCACCCATATCACATAAGCCATGATCACAATGATCTCCTATTTTAACAGAAATAATAGGCATGCCTACCACAGTTCTATGTTTATCTTTAGCACAAGGTTTGACAATTCTAGCAGTTTCATCACAGAAATAAATAACATGCCCATCGATATTATCAGACAAGAGATCTTTAACAATAGCAATATTAGGTTCAACTTTAATTTGCTCAGGAGGTGTATAAGTTCTAATATTGCTTTTACGAACCACAGTTGAAGCTTTAGCATGATCCTTTATTATAACAGGGAAAGGTGGTTTCTCAACATAAGAAGTAGGAACAATAGGATCATTATAAGTGATAGTCTTTTCTTCAACTTTAATAGGTGCAGCTACTTTTACTTCTATGGGAGGATGATATTTAAACCACTTCTCCTAGGGGAGATCAACGTAAGCAGCAAAAGATTCACAGAAAGAAGCTACTATCTCAGAGTCAAGTCCATATTTAGTGCTAAACTTAAGGAAAACATCGGTATCCATAAAAGATTTAACACAATCAAACTTAGGTGTCATACCTGACTCCTTACCTTCGTCGAGATCCCAATCTTCAGAGTTATGTTTAATTCTATCCAATAAATCCCATTCGAATTCAACAGTCTTCATCATAAAAGAGCCAGCACAAGAAGTATCGAGCATGGTGCGATTATTATCAGAAAGCCGAGCATAAAAAGTTTGAATAATTATTTCTCTTGGGAGCTCATGATTGGGGCATGAATATAACATTGATTTAAGCCTCCCCCAAGCTTGAGTGATGCTTTCTCCTTCGCGAGGCCAAAAATTATATATATAATTGTGATCACGATGAACAAGATGCATAGGATAAAATTTCTAATGAAATTCCAATTTCAATCATTTGTGGTTCCATGATCCCGTATCATCACATAGCTTATACCATGTCGATGCATCTCCCTTGAAAGATAAAGGGAAGACCTTCTTCTTAATAACATCACCGGGTATACCTGCAAGCTTAAATAATCCACAAACTTCATGCACATAGATTAGGTGCTCATCAGGATGCTTTGTTCCGTCTCCTGCAAAAGGATTAGCTAGCAGTTTTTCTAACATACCCGAAGGAATCTCAAAGTGGACATTTTCATTTTCAGTAGGTTCAGTAGGTTGAGGAGCAACTCTTTGCTCTACTGGTCGGGGTGAAGATACACCGAACAAACCCCTCAGAGGATTATTTTCCATAGTAACCAGTGAGAGTAAATTTCAGCGCACTGTATAAATTTTTCCTTACCAAATTCCACCTAGCAAAGGCGCTTAACTCCCCGGCAACGGCGCCAGAAAAGAGTCTTGATGACCCACAAGCATAGGGGATCTATCGTAGTCCTTTCGATAAGTAAGAGTGTCGAACCCAACGAGGAGCAGAAGGAAATGATAAGCGGTTTTCAGCAAGGTATTCTCTGCAAGCACTGAAATTGTAGGTAACAGATAGTTTTGTGATAGGATAATTGGTAACGAGCAACAAGTAACAAAAGTAAATAAAGTGCAGCAAGGTGGCCCAATCCTTTTTATAGCAAAGTACAAGCCTGGACAAACTCTTATATAAAGGAAAACACTCCCGAGGACACATGGGAATTATCGTCAAGCTAGTTTTCATCACGTTCATATGATTCGCGTTCGGTACTTTGATAATTTGATATGTGGGTGGACCGGTGCTTGGGTGCTGCCCTTACATGGACAAGCATCCCACTTATGACTAACCTCTATTGCAAGCATCGGCAACTACAACAAAAGTATTAAGGTAAACCTAACCATAGCTTGAAGCATATGGATCCAAATCAGCCCCTTACGAAGCAACGCATAAACTAGGGTTTAAGCTTCTATCACTCTAGCAACCCATCATCTAGTTATTACTTCCCAATGCCTTCCTCTAGGCCCAAATAATGGTGAAGTGTTATGTAGTTGACGTTCACATTAAACCACTAGAGGATAGACAACATACATCTCATCAAAATATCAAACGAATACCAAATTCACATGACTACTAATAGCAAGACTTCTCCCATGTCCTCAGGAACAAACGTAACTACTCACAAAGCAAATTTATGTTCGTAATCAGAGGGGTATTAATATCCATATAGGATCTGAACATATTATCTTCCACCAAATAAACCAACTAGCATCAACTACAAGGAGTAATCAACACTACTAGCAACCTAGAGGCACCAATCCCGGACTTAGAGACAACAATTGGATACAAGAGATGAACTAGGGTTTGAGAGGAGATGGTGCTGGTGAAGATGTTGATGGAGATTTCCCTCTCCCGATGAGAGGAGCGTTGGTGATGACGATGGCGATGATTTCCCCCTCCCGGAGGGAAGTGTCCCCGGCAGAACAGCTCTGCCGGAGCCCTAGATTGGTTCCGCCAAGGTTCCGCCTCGTGGCGGCAGAGTCTCGTCCTGAAAGCTTGCTTATGATTTTTCTTCGGACGAAAGACTTTATATAGCAGAAGATGGGCACCGGAGGGCCAACAGGGGGCCCACGAGGTAGGGGGCGCACCCAGGGTGGTAGGGCGCGCCTCCCACCCTCATGGCCAGGTGGGGCCCCCCTGACGTACTTCTTCCGCTCAATATTTTTTATTATTTCCAAAAATAACTTTCGTGGAGTTTCAGGACTTTTGGAGTTGTGCAGAATAGGTCTCTAATATTTGCTCCTTTTCCAGCCCAGAATTCCAGCTGTCGGCATTCTCCCTCCTTATGTAAACCTTGTAAAATAATTGAGAATAGGCATAAGTATTGTGACATAATGTGTAATAACAGCCCATAATGCAATAAATATCGATATAAAAGCATTATGTAAAATGGACGTATCATGGGTGTGCATGCGAACCTCATTGTAGTGCAAGTCTACAAGAGCCTCGATAGCAGCAAACTGAACTGCCCTAGATGGCGTAGAAGCAAGACCACCCTTAGACAAATGAGGGTAAGCGCCGGATGGGGAACTGTGGTGTAGAGTGACCTCAGCATAATACTCATACAATGCACCGGCCAGATGCTCACGATACACCCGATACTCTGGATCAGCACCCTCTGGATAGAGTCGTCGCCACACGTTCTGAAGCAGGTGCGGCGATGTGCACGGAGTTGGCTCAGGATGGTACAAGATCGGTACTGGTGCCATCTACACTCACAAACCATACGGTTAGTAATAACAACAATAAGTCATGCATGCAATGCAACAACCAATTTCCTATGTCTACCGGCACTCAAATGAAACTATCTACCGTTTTACTAACGCACTACCGGTCTAGCGTGTCCTACAATCAGCGCGGCTCTGATACCAAGCATTTTGGCACCCCGGCTCAGAGCAACCGGTTTACCCTGCATTGCCAGCCCAGAGATCGAGTCTTCTGGCAATACACAACAACCTGGTACAGAAATAACCACTTTATTGATACTAGCATGGTACAAAGGTCTGATATTACATCGAGATTCGAGGCCAAGCGGCACACATGGTGCTGCTAGACAGTATGTACATTATTTAATGAACATGGCTGGGGCCTCGATCACATGAAACTACGCGGCACCGGAAGAACGACGTAGCGGAACTCCATGGCACAGGGACACCGACATGGACACGGCCTAGACACGAGATGCGCTCCGATGCGAATCAACTTGCCTGAAAGCTGGCATGACACGCCAGGTCAGTACATTGAATGTACTTGCAAGCTCACAACAAACATAAGCATGATGACAGACGATATCATGATAATTAATCAAGTTAAATTAATGCAAGAAATTACTACAAATGCAAAGCAACCAAACAGCGCACCGAGTCACACGGACACGCTTACCAAACGGTTACCTCATAACCAAACGGTGACCACACCGGGGTCACACCTGAAACCAATCACTCATGAACTCCTCGAGTGTTCAAGGTTCACCACGAAACAATGCATCACAACAATTACTAGTTTGCAAGATTAATTATAAAAGTTGATCCATGGTGTGACTTACTCTCGAGTCTTGCCCATAACCGAGGGCGTGGCTATCGATAGATTAAATAAACTCTGCAGATGTAGCGCACTTTACCCACACTATGGAATACCTGGCCTCGTACTCCCATTCGGGTGGACCAAAGTATTCCGACGAAACCCTCCCTTTGCCATGCACTCTCCCCGGCCACTCCGACCATCTCCCTCGCAGGGCTAGGTCTTGGGTGGCCCCGTGTCTACCAAAGACACCAACGGCCACCGTCGTGGCAAAACGGTCCCAAAGGGGGACAAGGTACCATAAAAACAAAACGAGCACACAAGGTTATGTCTGCCTACCGGGCCAGGGTATGCACGCCCATAACCTTCCCTCACGGGAGGCACCGGTGAGAGCCACGACAAAGGACTGAATCAAGACCTTCCCACTAGGTAAATGTGGTCGCACTGAATTAAAAACCATGATGTGATCAACATCATATTCAGGTTGAACTTAATCAAGTATTAACTTTCAGAAAAACTTTTTATTACTAACATGGTATCATACCGGAAATCATGCAACTACTCGTCACTCAGAGCAAGCAACTCTTAATCATGGATCAAAACAAGCAACATAACTATTTTGCAATACTAAGATCAGAAACTTCTCTGGTTATAACTCATTTTTATCTACAAACAACATTTTTATTAGTTCATCATTTAGTTGAAAACTATTACTAGCAAAAATAGCTACCATAACTTTCCATAACAAAATATCTAGTGCAAAATCTTACTCTACTTAGCCAAACAATTCTATGAACTCAACCACAAGCTAAAACAAGCATATCAAGCATCATAAAACAACTAGCAATTAACCATATTAATTTATCAAATTTTAAATACAAATTGTCACGACCGGTTTTTCAATAAAATAATTATTGAGAGACCAATCCCTTTTACGGACCAGTGAGGAAGAATTCCTTCTCACTGGTAGACAATATCTTGGTCACAGAAGAAAATACCAGGAGTACTGAATATAATACAAGGTTGAGCGGAGACTGCCCAACAATTTATTACATGCACGCCGATAAAACAAGACGGCGGGTGGGGTGGCATACTACTAACTCACGATAATAACGGTGGTGGTAATATCACCGCGAAGCGAGTGATATGACTCCTGAAGACTACAGCTCTTCGAGCGTCGGAGTGAGGCTCGAGGAGACTTATTGCGGGTGGCGGAAGCGTATATAATACAAGTGACCAATATCCGGGATCGCGCAGGACTGACTGGGACTCCTCTAGGCGTCGGACGCGCTATCAAACTCTTCATCCAAGAGATCGCCTTCGTCAACATCTGGCCAAATCAACAAGCCAGGTGAGTACTATGAAAGTACTCGCAAGACAGTTCGGACATAAGATATAACAAATGTAAACATGAAGCATATGAACAAATTAACCAGTGCGTTCAGACATAGAGATAATAAATACTGGGTGCCAAGCGAGGGTCTGAATGACTCCTCGAGCGGAAACTGCAAGAATAGTAATACTGGTGCCAAACGAGGGTCTGAATGACTCCTCGAGAGGAAACTGCAAGAATAGTAATGCCACAGTCGGGCGTCGGGGCGACACCACATAAAGGGCTTATAACAGAAAGTAAAAGGCAGTGCGTGCCACAGTCGGACGTTGAGCGACATCGCATAATGGGCTTATATTTAAAGTAAGAAACAAAAACACGCCACAGTCGGACGTCTGCGCGACGTCGCATAAAGGGCTTATATTGTAGCACAATAATTCAATAGTTCGGGAACATAAATTATCACAAGTACGACACAAATATAAAGTTAGTCCATCCACAGGAATAATAATTAAACTGGGTTTACCACTTGAGCTTGTTCACCGGGGACAAGTTTTTCCACGCGGATAGATATGGATATACTGATTTCACTACTGGATCATGGATACGATGACTTGGAAGAATTTGACTCTGCAGAGTTTGTACTTAACCATAGCCAACGGATTTCAGTAGTCACAGGGACTAGTTCCGTTTACGGTGTTTTTGAAGAAACACGTCTAACCAGTACACACCCAATTCAACATTCCGAAGCCAGGGATCACCCTCAGCAACGTTCAAGAAAAACCTTGAGACGGGGAGGCTACAACCTCGCGTAGCATGGGATCAAATTTCTATACGCGCGCTCTAAGGGGGTGCCCCCCCTCTCGGTCCCAACCGGAAACACCCATGCCCCCTGACCGGATGACTGGCTTTAATCCTGGGCCAAGGTACCATCATCCTGGCCCCTCTGTTTGGTGTGTACACGGAAAGAGGTTACCAACTTACTAAACCGCATCCTGGCAAATGAAACATGTGGTAGCACGGAGGGGAAAAGAACGATAACGTGACTCCGTCCACGTTAACGTCGGAATAGTCGGATGACGCAAGGCTGGTATGCTACAACAGTACCACCTTGCTGCCCTTCATGTCACCACATGATTAGGCCATCTCTCATCAGAGATCATCGCAACTTTGGAACATGCGGGTAGTTGCCTTACAAGCAACGCGGTATTCACCGACACTCATATGCCACGCACAAACTTTCACGCAAACATGCAAAACACCTGTCATATCAAAATTTCAAACATGCTTGCCTAGTTCGGAGAAGTCAGAGTCTAGCTCGGCGAAGTTCGCGGCTCCGTCACCTCTTCCGGAACCTACGGCAATAACGAAAACGGGCACTAACGTGAAAACCAACGCGTGCACAGAAACTTCTCCAAAAATTTTCCAAATAAATCCCATAAAAAATAGACAAAATTTGAAGACTGTCAGAAAAAGAATCACTCAAAAATCCCTTTTTATTAAAAAGTTATAAAGGTTTCTGTCCAGGGACTTATCTGTAATGAAACAGAAAAGTTCCAGGGTTTAAACTGAGAAACCAGAAAACGCTTCGGAAAGAAATGCGCTAGCTAAAGAGGGAAAGCGTATTTTGCCCGAAGGCGCCAACAGAAAACGGTTCGAGGGAGAATAGAACAGAGGCTGACATGGGGGTCCACATGTCAGGTTTAAAAAGCTCGCCGGCGCCCGAAGACTGCGGTGGACGCCGGCGTCGAACCACGGCGAGTCAGGAGGATCGGAGGGTACCAAGAGCTTCAGCGTGTTCTTCCGCGTCGGTGGGTGGTGGACTCGACCAACGGGGAGCACCACGTCGACGGCGACACTTTCTCCGGCGGACGGCGGCTCGGGTGAGGGTGGAGAACTCCGGTGGAGGGCTGCAAACTTCGAATTGAAGCGCGGGTCAGAAGGAGGGATGCATAGTGAAGCTTCTGGCAAGAGATGGGAGGCAGAGGCGCACGCACGGGAGTGAATCGAGCTGGATCCGTGGCGGGTCGCGGCGGCCGGAGTCGAGGAAGGAGACCTCCTCGGGGCTCTTCCAGTGGCTAGGCGTGCTCTAGGTGGAGTGCAGGGATGGTGTGGGTTCGAGTTGAAGCTCGGGGCCTCTATTTATAGGCGGATCGACGGGGTGGCCGTGAACGGAGAATCTCCGGCGAGCAATTACGGCGATGCAGTGGATTGGCAGGAGGTTTGAGTGGCCAGGCAGCATCAGTGGAAGTTACTGGTGTCATTCCCCCGCTAATCTCGGCTGGTCTTGGCGTAACGGCGCCGGTCCACGGTGGGGTGGCCGCACGGGCACGACGGCGGCAGAGAGCGCGCTCCGCGCCCTGCGGTTCACGACGAGAGTGGCAGCGCGTTCGGGGGAGTGGAAGGCCACGCGGCGAGCTCCGGTGGCTTGGGCGGCGCTGGGTGGCGCCGTCAGCGCCGCGCCTCTCTCTGGCGGCCGCAAAGCCGCCGCTGGCGTCGGTCACGGGGCGGCGCACCTTCTGCTGCTTGTCGCCGACGTCCACAAGGTGCCAGACGCTCGTGCGGTGCAGAGGACAAGGGGGAGGGGACAGGGAACACGGCGACACAGCGGCACTGGCGAGATCGACGTCGGGTTCTGAAGAAAACGACAGTGCACTGAAATGTTCTCTGAACTTTACTGAACCTGATATTGACAATGCACTGCAGGTGTTCGACAGAATGATTTGGCAATGAGAAAAAATTTCTGGGGCTGGTACTTGGTGAGGTGACCACTCAATGCACCCAGAGGCTGCCTGATTTTACTTGGAATTTTTGGAGAAGGATTTGAATGAATTTCACCAAATTTGACAAATCTGGTCCAAACTTGCAGCAAGTGTAGTTTGAAAAATTTGAACTGAAGACCAGTGGATCTTCATGGATCTTGGTTGAGGGTTCAAAGGACTAGGAAGGGAAAAGGTTTGGGGGCAAAATCAAAGCAGAAAGTGTAGCTCCTTTGTAAATCACCAATGGCTAGAATAGAAGACAGAAATTTGTTTGAATAAGATTTAAATGGAAAATAATCATATGGGGAGGTTCAACTTGCTGGATTTGATGCAAATCATGATCCAAAGGTGAGGGAAGGGTTAGGAGAGAGTATTTGCACTAAGGCCATGGCAAGAGGGAATTGTTGAAAGTGGCAAGGATTATTCCAAAAGCCATAGTGCATTTTCAAAGAGATTTTCAAAAGGCATTTTCCCAAGTGAAAAGCATTTTGTCTTGAGTCCAAATAAAAGCAAGAACCTCCAAGACCAAAGACAGATCTTGGGTGAATCCAAATAAAACCTTTGCCATAAAAAAAATATTTGAAAGGGAGAGTTCTTTTGAAGAAGAAAATTTAAATCACCTCCCTCAAGTCAAATAAAATCTTTTGAAAAAATCCAAATAAAAATTGGGTGTCACAACACCTACCCCCTTAGGAAAAATCTCGTCCTCGAGATTTCTGCTGATCCTCAAATAGATATGGATACTCTGCCCGGAGAAAATCTTCCCTTTCCCATGTAGCTTCATCCTCAGTGTGGTTGCTCCACTGAACCCTGAAAAATTTTGTCGTTTTCTGACGGGTCCTCCTTTCAGATTCTTCCAATATCTTTACTGGCCTCTCTCTGTAGGTGAGATCTGGTTGCATATCAATGTTCTCATGAGGTACATGCTTCTCCGGGTTACTCACACATTTCCTCAACTGTGAGACGTGGAATACGTCATGGACGTCTGACAGCTCCTTGGGTAGGTCTAGTTGGTAGGCTACCGTGCCTCTTCGTGCCTTTACACAAAATGGTCCAATAAATCTTGGGGCTAGCTTCCCCTTAATTTTGAACCGTTGCAGACCCCTCATAGGAGATACTCGGAGGTATACGGAATCACCGGGTTCAAAGCTGACCTCACGATGCTTCTGATCATAGTAGCTCTTTTGTCGGCTCTGTGCTGTCTTGAGTCTGTCCCTGATCTGCTTAACTTTCTCCTCGGCCTCTTTAAGCATGTCTGGGCCGAAGATACGGCTGTCACCTGTTTCTGACCAATTCAGTGGGGTACGACACCTCCGTCCGTACAATGCTTCAAAGGGTGCCATTTGCAAGCTGGCTTGGTAACTGTTGTTGTAAGCAAATTCGGCATACGGCAAACTCTCTTCCCAACTGGATCCATAGGTGAGCACACAGGCTCTTAGCATATCCTCTAGGATTTGGTTTACACGTTCCGTTTGTCCATCAGTCTGAGGGTGGTACGCTGTACTGAAAGCTAGTTGCGTGCCCAGAGCTTGTTGTAGGTGATCCCAAAATTTGGAGACGAATTGTGTGCCTCGGTCGGATATTATAGTCTTTGGGACTCCATGCAAGCAAACTATACGGGAGAGATAAAGTTTGGCCAGTCTTTGTGTGGAGTAGGTAGTCTTCACGGGAATGAAATGAGCAACCTTGGTTAGTCGGTCTGTGATGACCCATATGGCGTCATTTCCGCGTTGTGATCGGGGTAATCCGACAATGAAGTCCATTCCTATTTCATCCCATTTCCACTCCGGTATCCTGTTTGGCTGGAGTAGCCCTGCTGGCTTTTGATGCTCGGCCTTGATGCGCTGACATGAATCGCAACAAGCAATAAATGTGGCTATATCTCTTTTCATACCGTGCCACCAAAATCTTTCCTGAATGTCCTTGTACATTTTGGTTCCTCCAGGATGGATCGAGTATGGAGCGGTGTGGCTTTCGGTTAAGATTTGTTGCTTGAGTTCCTCAATGTTAGGTACGCAAAGTCTGTCTCCGTACCATAATGTTCCTTCACTGTCTGTGACGAACTCTGAAGCCTTACCAAGGTTCATTTTCTTCTTTATACCTTCGATGCTGGGATGTCCCTGTTGAGCCTTCTTAATTTGTTCCACCAGGGTGGGTTGTATCTCCAGATTTGATACGGTGCCCTCAGAGACTAACATCATGTTGAGCCTAGCGAACTCTTGCTGAAACTCAGGCCTCAAGTTTTGCGGACCGTCATTGTCCGGGCTGGGGTTTCGACTAAGGGCATCGGCCACTACATTTGCTTTCCCTGGATGGTAGTGAATACCGACATCATAGTCCTTGACCAGTTCCAACCAGCGTCGTTGGCGTAAATTTAGCTCTGGCTGTGTGAAAATATATTTGAGGCTCTTATGGTCCGTATATATTTCACAGCGATTTCCCAACAGAAAGTGCCTCCACTCCTTGAGTGCATGTATAACTGCTGCTAGCTCCAAGTCATGTGTTGGGTAATTTTCCTCATGTTTTCGCAGCTGCCTGGAGGCATATGCGACAACTTTGCCATCCTGCATTAGTACACATCCGAGACCTTTTCGGGACGCGTCACAATAACTTCAAAACTCTTGTGTATGTCTGGCACAGTTAAGACCGGTGCGGTTGTCAGCTTCTTCTTGAGTTCTTGGAAGCTTTTCTCGCATGCTTCCGTCCATACAAATTTCTTGTCCTTCTTGAGCAACTGTGTTATAGGTTTTGCCACAGTGGAGAATCCTTCAATAAATCTTCTGTAATATCCGGCCATTCCTAGGAAACTCCGCACATCTGTAACGTTGGCGGGTGGCTTCCAGTCAAGTATGGCCTTTGACTTTTTCTGGGTCTACGGCCACGCCTTCTTGGTTCAATATATGGCCTAAGAAACCAACTTGTCTTAGCCAAAATTCGCACTTGCTAAATTTGGCGTACAACTGATGTTTCCTTAATTCTCCCAAAACAATTCTGAGGTGCTCAGCATGCTCTTCTGGTGTCCTTGAGTAAACCAGAATATCGTCAATGAATACCACAACAAATTTGTCCATGAATTTCATGAACACTTTGTTCATGAGGTGGACGAAATATGCGGGGGCGTTCGTTAGTCCAAAAGGCATCACTGTAAACTCGTATAACCCATATCTGGAAGTGAATGCTGTCTTGGGGATATCTTCTGTCCGTACTTTCAATTGGTGATATCCCGATCTCAAATCAATCTTTGAGAATACCTTGGCTTGTGCGAGCTGGTCAAACAAATCATTTATCCGTGGCATCGGATATTTGTTTTTGATGGTGACCATATTGAGGGCTCGATAGTCTATACACAGTCTCAGTGTCCCATCCTTTTTCTTGGCGAACAACACAGGCGAACCCCATGGTGAGGAGCTGGCTCGAATAAATCCTTTGTCCAATAATTCCTTTATCTGCTTCTTCAACTCCACCAATTCTGAGGGTGCCATTCTATAAGGCTTCTTATAGATGGGAGCGGTGCCAGGTGCTAGTTCAATGCTGAATTCTATCTCTCGGTCTGGTGGCATGCCTGGTAGTTCTTCAGGGAACACATCAGGAAACTCGCATACCACTGGAACTTTTCTCAGTTCTGCAATGTCCATTTTGTTCAGTTTTGGTTGCTGTGATCGTGGCCTTTCTTGAGCGGAAACCCTTATTGTCTTGCCGTGATGGTGAGTGAGAATCACGGTCCGATTGAAACAGTCAATGAATCCTTTGTTGGTGGTCAACCAGTCCATCCCTAAAATGACATCCAGTCCTTTACTCTCCAACACGATGAGATTTGCTTGGAATTGTAGTCCTTCGAACTCAATGACCACTCCTTGGCAGTAACCCTGAGCGATTTGCTTATTTCCGGGGGACTTGATGATCATAGATTTTTCCAAGGGAAGTATCGGAAAACCATGTTGCAAAACAAAACTCTTCGAAACGAACGAATGGGAAGCTCCAGAATCAAACAAAACCGTGGCAGGTACTGTGTTGACAGGGAACGTACCGAGCACGATGTCTGGGGCATTCTGCGCTTCTTCCCTGGTCACATGGTTCAGGTGACCCTTCCTGTGGTTGTTGTTGGGGTTGAAATTGTTGCGCTTGGGGGCTGGATTGTTTCCACCATTGTTTGGCTTGGGTGCCGAGTTCCTTGGCTTTGGGCACTGTTTAGCATAGTGCCCTTCTTGACCACAAGCATAGCAGGTGACCCCTGGACGGTATGTGTACTCCTTGTCCCTGGCATGAAACTGTCCGACGGGCCATGGATCAGTAGTCGTGGATCTCCTTGCTTCTGTCCGTGGAACCTCAGTCTTGCTTCGGTTGCTGCGAGCAAGAGTCGTCTTGTCCCTCTTTCGCTTACGGATATCTTCCAAACTACGGCGCTCATTTTCCAAGGTAATGGCCTTGTCCACCAGAGTTTTAAAATCCGGAAAGGTGTGTACAATCAGTTGGCATCTTAGTGCTGGTGCCAGGCCGTCCAGGAATTTTTCCATCTTCTTGTTTTCTGTCATGTGCTCGTCGTAGGCATAACGAGATAGCTGGGTAAACTGACCATTGTATTCTATCACTGACATGCCTCTCTGCTTCAGGTCATCAAACTCTCTCTTCTTGATTTTTATGATGCTCCTGGGGATGTGTGCCCCACGGAAGCCTTCCTTGAACTCTTCCCAGGTGATGTTGTGTTCACTGGGATGCATGTGTAGGAAGTTTTCCCACCATGCTGCAGCTGCTCCAGTAAGGTAGTGTGGTGCATAAAGCACCTTCTCATGATCTGAACACTGAGCAATAATCAGTTTCCTTTCAATGTCACGAAGCCAATCATCGGCTTCCAGCGGCCTATCGGTGTGAGCAAAAGTTGAGGGGCGAGTCTTCTGTAACTCAGATAACTTGGAATGTGGTTGATAGGGCTCACGGTGGTTTCCCATATTGATGACATGATTCATCATCTCTTGGTGCTGTTGCTGGCTTTGCTCGAAGAGACGGCATACTTGAGACAGGGCTGCTTCGCTGTCTTGTTGACTGGACTGACCCTGAGTGAAATTGTTGCTAGTTTGTGTCCCATAAACCTCTTCTGGCTGATTGGGCATGGAGCGAGTCCACGGGCGAGACATTTTTCCAGTCTGGGGTATTATTTTGCAAAACCCATGAGAAAAACTATGTAGCACAAGGAAAATCTTGCAAAGGCGACAATTTAAAAGACCTGAAGGTTTTTAAGAAAACATAAACGATTTAGCACGGAGAAGAACTGTTTAGCATACATCTTACACGCGAAAAGCAAACACACGATACAGCACTCAGGATGCGCGTACACATTCCTGACATGTTATTTAGGCTAGCGTACTCCTCCGGACGGCAGCAAACACACCAATACAAACTAGCGTACAGATAAAACAACACATCATACAAGCAGACATAACGCGCGGCTACTCGGCGCTCTCAGTCGGAGATGGTGAAGATTTCCCTTCCCTTGCCGATGGCAAGACTCAGCGGTCCAGGAGAATCAACCTCCACCTCCGCTCTAGCTGGCTCCTGGCGCGTAACGCTGCGCTGCGGTGATGGTGCGGGAGTGACTGGTGGTAGAGCGGGTCCGGCAGGCGGTGCGGCTCTGACTGGAGTAGGAGCGATGACTCGGTCGAACTCCTCAGTGGTAGGCAGACGGCGAGCAGTGGCCAAAACGGCCGGTGCATACGAGGCTGAAGACGAGACGAATGTCAGAGGCGGCGCCGTGTTGAGAAGCTCCTTCCTGCTGGCAGGACCGCCCCGGACTAAGTCCATGCGGGCAGCCACAAGATCGTCCACGAGGTTGTCGAAAGACTCCTCCAGAGCCTTGAGATACTCCACAACCATCTCGATGGCTTCATCTCGCTCTCCCCGATGGCAGGCGAATGCATAGTGACTGGTGTATGGCACATGGCATGGGAGGTAGCGGTAGCGACGAGTCTTCATCGTAGGAAGGATGTCCCGAAGACGAGCTATCGCCTCACGGGCAGCCATCTGCATGGCATGCCTCTCCGTAGGCATGGCCCTTCCCACAAAACGGAAGTGGCGAGCTGCAGAACGTCCTCCCTTGAATTGCACCACAGCTTGGTGCATAGACACGTCGTCGCTGAGCTTGTGCTGATAGAGCGTGAACTCCGGGCGAGCTGCTGGCCCGATCGCGAGCTTGGTGATGGAGACGAGGAGCTTGACAAACCCCTCGGGCACGTTCGTGAACACTCGATTCTCACAGCTGCTGCCAGCCATCTACAAAAGTAGGCAAAAATTCTGAGTAGTCATGTCATAAATTTATGATGACCAACAGAAAATAGCTACAATTGCAAAATGCTGAAAAAGCACAAAAGACGCTAATAACCGATTAGCGATCGCACCTAGTGGCTTCCTACAGTCAGCCTGGCTCTGATACCAAGCTTGTCACGACCGGTTTTTCAATAAAATAATTATTGAGAGACCAATCCCTTTTACGGACCAGTAAGGAAGAATTCCTTCTCACTGGTAGACAATATCTTGGTCACAGAAGAAAATACCAGGAGTACTGAATATAATACAAGGTTGAGCGGAGACTGCCCAACAATTTATTACATGCACGCCGATAAAACAAGACGGCGGGTGGGGTGGCATACTACTAACTCACGATAATAACGGTGGTGGTAATATCACCGCGAAGCGAGTGATATGACTCCTGAAGACTACAGCTCTTCGAGCGTCGGAGTGAGGCTCGAGGAGACTTATTGCGGGTGGCTGAAGCGTATATAATACAAGTGACCAATATCCAGAATCGCGCAGGACTGACTGGGACTCCTCTAGGCGTCGGACGCGCTATCAAACTTTTCATCCAAGAGATCGCCTTCGTCAACATCTGGCCAAATCAACAAGCCAGGTGAGTACTATGAAAGTACTCGCAAGACAGTTCGGACATAAGATATAACAAATGTAAACATGAAGCGTATGAACAAATTAACCAGTGTGTTCAGAAATAGAGATAATAAATACTGGGTGCCAACCGAGGGTCTGAATGACTCCTCGAGCGGAAACTGCAAGAATAGTAGTACTGGTGCCAAACGAGGGTCTGAATGACTCCTCGAGCGGAAACTGCAAGAATAGTAATGCCACAGTCGGGCGTCGGGGCGACACCACATAAAGGGCTCATAACAGAAAGTAAAAGCAGTGCGTGCCACAGTCGGACGTCTGAGTGACATCGCATAAAGGGCTTATATTTAAAGTAAGAAACAAAAACACACCACAGTCGAACGTCTGCGCGACGTCGCATAAAGGGCTTATATTGTACCACAATAATTCAATAATTCGGGAACATAAATTATCACAAGTACGAGACAAATATAAAGTTAGTCCATCCACAGGAATAATAATTAAACTGGGTTTACCACTTGAGATTGTTCACCGGGGACAAGTTTCTTTCCACGCGGATAGATATGGATATACTGATTTCACTACTAGATCATGGATACGATGACTTGGAAGAATTTGACTCTGCAGAGTTTGTACTTAACCACAGCCAACGGATTTCAGTAGTCACAGGGACTAGTTCCGTTTACGGTGTTTTGGAAGAAACACGTCTAACCAGTACACACCCAATTCAACATTCCAAAGCCAGGGATCACCCTCAGCAACGTTCAAGAAAAACCTTGAGACGGGGAGGCTACAACCTCGCGTAGCATGGGATCAAATTTCTATACGCGCGCTCTAAGGGGGTGCCCCCCCTCTCGGTCCCAACCGGAAACACCCATGCCCCCTGACCGGATGACTGGCTTTAATCCTGGGCCAAGGTACCATCATCCCGGCCCCTCTGTTTGGTGTGTACACGGAAAGAGGTTACCAACTTACTAAACCGCATCCTGGCAAATGAAACATGTGGTAGCACGGAGGGGAAAAGAACGATAACGTGACTCCGTCCACGTTAACGTCGGAAGTAGTCGGATGACGCAGGGCTGGTATGCTACAACAGTACCACCTTGCTGCCCTTCATGTCACCACATGATTTGGCCATCTCTCTTCAGAGATCATCGCAACTTTGGAACATGCGGGTAGTTGCCTTACAAGCAACGAGGTATTCACCGACACTCATATGCCACGCACAAACTTTCACGCAAACATGCAAAACACCTGTCATATCAAATGTTCAAACATGCTTGCCTGGTTCGGAGAAGTCGGAGTCTAGCTCGGCGAAGTTCGCGGCTCCGTCACCTCTTCCGGAACCTACGGCAATAACGAAAACGGGTACTAACGTGAAAACCAACGCGTGCACAGAAACTTCTCCAAAAAATTTCCAAATAAATCTCATAAAAAACTAGACACAATTTTAAGACAGTCAGAAAAAGAATCACTCAAAAATCCCTTTTAAATAAAAAGTTATAAAGGTTTCTGTCCAGGGACTTATCTGTAATGAAACAGAAAAGTTCCAGGGTTTAAACTGAGAAACCAGAAAACGCTTCGGTAAGAAATGCGCTAGCTAAAGAGGGAAAGCGTATTTTGCCCGAAGGCGCCAACAGAAAACGGTTCGAGGGAGAATATAACAGAGGCTGACACGCGGGGTCCACATGTCAGGTTTAAAAAGCTCGCCGGCGCCCGAAGACTGCGGTGGACGCCGGTGTCGAACCACGGCGAGTCAGGATCGGAGGGTACCAAGAGCTTCAGCGTGTTCTTCCGCGTCGGTGGGTGGTGGACTCGACCAACGGGGAGCACCACGTCGACGGCGACACTTTCTCCGGCGGACGGCGGCTCGGGTGAGGGTGGAGAACTCCGGTGGAGGGCTGCAAACTTCGAATTGAAGCGCGGGTCAGAAAGAGGGACGCATGGTGAAGCTACTGGCAAGAGAAGGGAGGCAGAGGCGCACGCACGGGAGCGAATCGAGCTGGATCCCGTGGCGGGTCGCGGCGGCCGGAGTCGAGGAAGGAGACCTCCTCGGGGCTCTTCCAGTGGCTAGGCGTGCTCTAGGTGGAGTGCAGGGATGGTGCGTGCTCGAGTTGAAGCTCGGGGCCTCTATTTATAGGCGGATCGACGGGGTGGCCGTGAACGGAGAATCTCCGGCGAGCAATTACGGCGATGCAGTGGATTGGCAGGAGGTTTGGGTGGCCAGGCAGCATCAGTGGAAGTTACTGGTGTCATTCCCCCGCTAATCTCGGCTGGTCTTGGCGTAACGGCGCCGGTCCACGGTGGGGTGGCCGCACGGGCACGACGGCGGCAGAGAGCGTGCTCCGCGCCCTGCGGTTCACGACGAGAGTGGCAGCTCGTTCGGGGGAGTGGAAGGCCACGCGGCGAGCTCCGGTGGCTTGGGCGGCCCTGGGTGGCGCCGTCAGCGCCGCGCCTCTCTCTGGCGGCCGCAAAGCCGCCGCTGGCGTCGGTCACGGGGCGGCGCACCTTCTGCTGCTCGTCGCCGACGTCCGCAAGGTGCCAGATGCTCGTGCGGTGCAGAGGACAAGGGGGAGGGGACAGGGAACACGGCGACACAGCGGCACTGGCGAGATCGACGTCGGGTTCTGAAGAAAACGACAGTGCACTGAAATGTTCTCTGAACTTTACTGAACCTGATATTGACAAAGCACTGCAGGTGTTCGACAGAATGATTTGGCAATGAGAAAAAAAATTCTGGGGCTGGGACTTGGTGAGGTGACCACTCAATGCACCCAGAGGCTGCCTGATTTTACTTGGAATTTTTGGAGAAGGATTTGAATGAATTTCACCAAATTTGACAAATCTGGTCCAAACTTGCAGCAAGTGTAGTTTGAAAAATTTGAACTGAAGACCAGTGGATCTTCATGGATCTTGGTTGAGGGTTCAAAGGACTAGGAAGGGAAAAGGTTTGGGGGCAAAAATCAAAGCAGAAAGTGTAGCTCCTTTGTAAATCACCAATGGCTAGAATAGAAGACAGAAATTTGTTTGAATAAGATTTAAATGGAAATAATCACATGGGGAGGTTCAACTTGCTGGATTTGATGCAAATCATGATCCAAAGGTGAGGGAAGGGTTAGGAGAGAGTATTTGCACTAAGGCCATGGCAAGAGGGAATTGTTGAAAGTGGCAAGGGATTATTCCAAAAGCCATAGTGCATTTTCAAAGAGATTTTCAGAAGGCATTTTCCCAAGTGAAAGGCATTTTGTCTTCATTCCAAATGAAAGCAAGAACCTCCAAGACCAAAGACAGATCTTGGGTGAATCCAAATAAAACCTTTGCCATAAAATAAAATATTTGAAAGGGAGAGTTCTTTTGAAGAAAAAGAAAAATTTAAATCACCTCCCTCAAGTCAAATAAAATCTTTTGAAAAAAAATCCAAATAAAAACTTGGGTGTCACAACACCTACCCCCTTAGGGAAAAAACTCGTCCTCGAGATTTCTGCTGATCCTCAAATAGATATGGATACTCTGCCCGGAGAAAATCTTCCCTTTCCCATGTAGCTTCATCCTCAGTGTGGTTGCTCCACTGAACCCTGAAAATTTTTGTCGTTTTCTGACGGGTCCTCCTTTCAGATTCTTCCAATATCTTTACTGGCCTCTCTCTGTAGGTGAGATCTGGTTGCATATCAATGTTCTCATGAGGTACATGCTTCTCCGGGTTACTCACACATTTCCTCAACTGTGAGACGTGGAATACGTCATGGACGTCTGACAGCTCCTTGGGCAAGTCTAGTTGGTAGGCTACCGTGCCTCTTCATGCCTTTATACAAAATGGTCCAATAAATCTCGGGGTTAGCTTCAAGGCAAGATCCTCCTTCTGAAAATATTTTAAAACCACAAAAATAAATGTCAAAACACATTCTGAAAATCACCAGAAATTCTAGACAGCAAGGAAAAATCCACCTTTTGGTGTGCTGCTAGAGCTTTCTGTAACAAAGACAATGCAAAAAGAATCAATTCATTTGGACCTATGGTTTAGAAATGGTGGCTGGTCAAAGTTTAGTCAAATTTCTGAATTAAATTTGAATAAATAGAAAATCGTGGGGGGTGACGTCGAAGGCGTAAAGTGGGAGTGCGCCTCCACTCGTACCGCTTCGGGCGCGAGTGGTGAGGCTGACACTGGGCCCCACCAGTCAGGAGAGAGGGAAGGGGATCGAGATTAGAGGGGAGGCGGTGCTTCGCCAGAGGTCATGCCGGTGACGAGGGGGTTTGGGGCTCGGCTAGAGGGATAGATCGGAAGTGGGGCTCGCGACGCACCTGCCCGTACCCGTGGCTTGGCGAAAGGTGGACGGAGCTGGTCGCAGTCGAGCTCGCAAGCTTCGGTGGTGGACGGGGTTCGCCGGAGAGGTGGAAGACGGTGGCTAGAGGCGGCTCCGAGGGCTTGGCAGGGTGCAGGTAGCTCCAGCAGACCACCAAGGCCCTGCCCAAGCAGCTGCTTGACCTCGAGAGGCCCTGGAGAGCGGCAGCTGGCCGGCGGGGATCGCCGAAGTCCTCGGGTCGGGGCGACGGCCAGAGGCCTGCCCGACCGGGCTTCTGCACGTCTACGTGTTCGTGGAGGTGGTGTGGAGTGGTGCGTGGCTAGCAAGGGAGGTGGGGTGGCTTTATATAGCCGGAGCAGAGGGGGGGGACGTGTCGCCGCCGGAGCGCTCTGGACACGCGGCGAACGTTGACGAGAGGCTCCAACACGAGGGGACAGGGTGCAGCGTCAACGCCAGCGCTTGCCCACGCTCGCGGACGAGCACAGGTGGCGGTTTGAGATGGGGACAAGAACACGCGCGCAATGTGCCGTTTTGGCCGCGACTTGACCGGGCTTGCTGCGGCGGCTCCGGCATCGGCGAGCGCCAGGGAGGGGTCATGGGTGATGGGTCGAGGGTTGTTGCATGTTGCGGCAGTCGGCGACGAGCGCTTGCAGGCACACGCGCGAAACATAACGCAAAGCACCAGCCAGAGCGCGTCGAGACGCTGCCAGGCGCCGTGTCCTCGTGCGGTCACCAAGCTAGCATGGCCAAAACGACGGCCAGGAGCAGCCAAACCTTGTCTACGAGCTCGACTGTGCACTGCTACGTCTAGGAGAGGTGATGGATCATACCCAGGCCGACCAGACGCGACTCTACCAAGCTGGCAAGTTTCTGGTCAGAAAATTGGTCACCAAGTTTGGCCACCTTCTAGAAGGCCATTAGGGCTAATCTCCTGGGGTTTAGGGTTTCTTAGGAAGGTCTTTAAGCTCAAGAAATCTCAAGGCCAAAAGCTCAAGGAAAAATGCACTTGCTGTACAAAGTGCATTTCTGGTCCAGAAGTGAAAAGATTTTCTACAGCAAAAATATTACAAAAAGTGCTGCAATATTTTTGCATGGGAAGATGTGCCATGGTCCTAAGAATATTTACGAATTATCTCAGATTTTTCTGAGCAAGAAAAATTGAGGTTGCTTTGGAGCACAAAGTTCTGAAATGAGCTTAAGAGAGAAAAATGAATATTTTCCTTTTAGGAAAAATATTCATTTTATTATTTTGGGAATTTGTGGGAGGAATAAGGTAGATAGGTCACTTGGGTGAAAGCCAAGGCTATGCCCAAGTGACAAGTCCATTTGAATTGATCCAAAAATCCAAATCAAATCAGGGCAGAAACCACGATGAAAACCAAGTCCGGATAGAGAGCGAAGGCAAGTCCGGTAAAAAGAGAGAAGGCAAAATCCAGGCTGTTACATCTATTCACAGTGTAAAGTATGAATCATAAACTTCATTGAAAACTAACAAACTATAATCTCAGTCATTGAAGCAATTGTAATTTATCATAAGATCGGAAAGAGTCAATATAAGAGCTTTTCCGCAAGTCCACATACTCAACTATCATTTAGTCTTCCACAATTGCTAACACTCACGCAATACTTATGGCTATGAAGTTTTAATCGGACACAGAGAAAGATAGGGGCTTATAGTTTTGCCTCCCAACCTTTTACCTCAAGGGTAAGGTCAACAATAATGCTTTATGAAAACCCACATCCAATTGGATATATATATCAGGATTTTTCCAACACATAGTGTTTACCAAAGGATAAATTGTAAAAAGGAAAGGTGAAGATCACAATGACTCTTGTAAGGTATAAGACAAAAATAAAAGATAGGCCCTTCCGAGAGGGAAGCAGAGGTTGTCATGTACTTTTATGGTTGGATGCACAAAATCTTAATGCAAAAGAACGTCACTTTATATTGCCACTTGTGATAGGGACCTTTATTATGCAGTCTGTCGCTTTTATTTCTTCCATATCACAAGCTCGTATAAAGCTTATTTTCTCCACACTAATAGATCATACATATTTAGAGAGCAATTTTTATTCCTTGCAACAATGACAACTTACTTGAAGGATCTTACTCAATCCATAGGTAGATATGGTGGACTCTCATGGCAAAACTGGGTTTAAGGGTATTTGGAAGCACAAGTAGTATCTCTACTCGGTGCAAAGAATTTGTCTAGCATGAGGGGGAAAGGCAAGATCAACATGTTGGATGATCCATGACAATATAATTTATTTCGTATAAAAGAAAACATAACACATTACGTTATCTTCCTTGTCCAACATCAACTTTTTAGCATGTCATATTTTAATGAGTGCTCACAATCATAAAAGATGTCTAGGATAGTATATTTATAGTCCGTCCGAGTTGAGGGGCTAGGGCTTGAATCTTTTTTTCCTATTTTTAAACTCAAATTGATAAAGCCACCTGGCGTGAGACTTTCTGAGGTTAAGAAAATAATAATAGGGCGGCTTTCCTAGACTTATTTGATTCATATTATAGTATATGAATACCCTGTATACATATGAAATAATATCTACCGGAAATCAGATGAGTTGATTTGTATTTTCTTTCCATGAGGAGGGGGCCATGGAATACACTATTGTAGTAGCTGAAATGGCGGGATCCTTCCGAAAGTATCTCTTATCGCTTGTCCAGAGCCTGGATGTCAGAGAGTGAAACAGGCAGTACAGCAATTCACAAGCCATAGAGAACGAAACTCGGAAGAAGACCTAGTTTCAAGTCAGCTAGGAAGACCTCTTTCTTAAATTAAAGGGAAGGGGTCCACATGGGAGTGGGGGTGCCATACGCAAAAAGGAAGCATACAAGGCATCGAACGACACTTGTCCTATCATACCTTCTCTTGTGGCTTTAGACTATGTATATACTTGACCTTGCCAAGCAATTTTCCTATCCCTCAAAAAGAAAAAGATGACCCCTTCTTCCTATATATTAGAACAAAGGGGCATAGACTACGAAAGGGCTACATTCACTTGATGAACGGTAAAAGGTATTCTATTACATAACGAGAGCATATGAGCGGAATACGATACTATCGAGCTTTCTGAAAGTGTGAGCTGAAATTCCCTACTCCTACTATAGTATTAGAAAAAATAAGAAGCTTTCAAAACACCACTACTATATCTAATATGCCCCGCCAGATGTGAAAACCTCTCTTTCTTTATTACTTCCTATTAATTGGAACGATGACCAAAACTATGTTTGTCAACTCTCAACAACCTTTATTCATCATACTCTTTATATGTGAAGTCATTACTCTTCATAAGATCTGAAGGAAATATGCCCTAGAGGCAATAATAAAGTATTATTTATTTCCTTATATCATGATAAATGTTTATTATTCATGCTAGAATTGTATTAACCGGAAACATAATACATGTGTGAATACATAGACAAACAGAGTGTCACTAGTATGCCTCTACTTGACTAGCTCGTTAATCAAAGATCGTTATGTTTCCTAGCCATAGACATGAGTTGTCATTTGATTAACAGGATCACCTCATTAGGAGAATGACGTGATTGACTTGACCCATTCCGTTAGCTTAGCACCCGATCGTTTAGTATGTTGCTATTGCTTTCTTCATGACTTATATATGTTCCTATGACTATGAGATTATGCAACTCCCGTTTATCGGAGGAACACTTTGTGTGCTACCAACCTCACAACGTAAATGGGTGATTATAAAGGTGCTCTACAGGTGTCTCCAAAGGTATTTGTTGGGTTGGCGTATTTCGAGATTAGGATTTGTCACTCCGATTGTCGGAGAGGTATCTCTGGGCCCACTCAGTAATGCACATCACTATAAGCCTTGTAAGCATTGTGACTAATGAGTTAGTTGCGAGATGATGTATTACGGAACGAGTAAAGAGACTTGCCGGTAACGAGATTGAACTAGGTATCGAGATACCGACGATCGAATCTCGGGCAAGTAACATACCGATGACAAAGGGAACAACGTATGTTGTTATGCGGTCGGACCGATAAAGATCTTCGTAGATTATGTGGGCGCCAATATGGGCATCCAGGTCCCGCTATTGGTTATTGACCGGAGAGATGTCTCGGTCATGTCTACATAGTTCTCGAACCCGTAGGGTCCGCACGCTTAACGTTACGATGACAGTTTTATTGAGTTTTGATGTACCGAAGGAGTTCGGAGTCCCGGATGAGATCGGGGATATGACGAGGAGTCTCGAAATGGCCGAGACGTAAAGTTCGATATATTGGACGACTATATTCGGACTTCGGAAAGGTTCCGAGTGATTCGGGTATTTTTCGGAGTACCGGAGAGTTACGGGAATTCGTATTCGGCCTTAATGGGCCATACGGGAAAGGAGAGAAAGGCCCCAAAGGGTGGCCGCACCCCTCCCCATGGACTAGTCCGAATTGGACTAGGGAGGGGGGCACCCCCTTCCTTCTTTCTCCTTCTCCCTTCCCTTCTCCTATTCCAACAAGGAAAGGAGGAGTCCTACTCCCGGTGGGAGTAGGACTCCCCCCTTGGCCCGCCCTCCTCCTTGGCCGGCGGCCTCCCCCTTGCTCCTTTATATACGGGGGCAAGGGGGCACCCCACAGACACGACAATTGATATACGATATTTTAGCCGTGTGCGGTGCCCCCCTCCACCATATTACACCTCGATAATACCGTTGCGGAGCTTAGGCGAAGCCCTGCGTCGGTGAAACATCATCATCGTCACCACGCCGTCGTGCTGACGAAACTCTCCCTCAACACTTGGCTGGATCGGAGTTCGAGGGACGTCATCGAGCTGAACGTGTGCTGAACTCGGAGGTGTCGTGCGTTCGGTACTTGATCGGTCGGATCGTGAAGACGTACGACTACATCAACCGCGTTGTGATAACACTTCCGCTTTCGGTCTACGAGGGTACGTGGACAACACTCTCCCCTCTCGTTGCTATGCATCACCATGATCTTGAGTGTTCGTAGGAAATTTTCTGAAATTACTACGTTCCCCAACAGTGGTATCATAGCCTGGTTTTATGCGTTGATGCTATGCACGAGTAGAACACAAGTGAGTTGTGGGCGATATAAGTCATACTGCTTACCAGCATGTCATACTTTGGTTCAGCGGTATTGTGAGATGAAGCGGCCCGGACCGACATTACGCGTACGCTTACGCGAGACTGGTTTCACCGTTGCGAGCACTCGTTGCTTAAAGGTGACTGGCGGGTGTCTGTCTCTCTCACTTTAGTTGAACCGAGTGTGGCTACGCCCGGTCCTTGCGAAGGTTAAAACAGCACCAACTTGACAAACTATCGTTGTGGTTTTGATGCGTAGGTAAGAACGGTTCTTACTAAGCCCGTAGCAGCCACGTAAAACATGCAACAACAAAGTAGAGGACGTCTAACTTGTTTTTGCAGGGCATGTTGTGATGTGATATGGTCAAGACATGATGCTATATTTTATTGTATGAGATGATCATGTTTTGTAACCGAGTTATCGGCAACTGGCAGGAGCCATATGGTTGTCGCTTTATTGTATGAAATGCAATCGCCATGTAATTGTTTTACTTTATCACTAAGCGGTAGCGATAGTCGTAAAAGCAACAAGTTGGCGAGACGACAACGATACTATGATGGAGATCAAGGTGTCGAGCCGGTGACGATGGTGATCATGACGGTGCTTTGGAGATGGAGATCACAAGCACAAGATGATGATGGCCATATCATATCACTTATATTGATTGCATGTGATGTTATTCTTTTATGCATCTTATCTTGCTTTGATTGACGGTAGCATTATAAGATGATCTCTCACTAAAATTTCAAGATAAAAGTGTTCTCCCTGAGTATGCACCGTTGCAAAAGTTCTTCGTGCTGAGACACCACGTGATGATCGGGTGTGATAGGCTCTACGTTCAAATACAACGGGTGCAAAACAGTTGCACACGCGGAATACTCAGGTTAAACTTGACGAGCCTAGCATATGCAGATATGGCCTCGGAACACGGAGACCGAAAGGTCGAGCGTGAATCATATAGTAGATATGATCAACATAGTGATGTTCACCGTTGAAACTACTCCATCTCACGTGATGATCGGACATGGTTTAGTTGATATGGATCACGTGATCACTTAGATGATTAGAGGGATGTCTATCTAAGTGGGAGTTCTTAAGTAATATGATTAATTGAACTTTAATTTATCATGAACTTAGTCCTGGTAGTATTAGCATATCTATGTTGTATATCAATAGCTCGCGTTTAGCTCCCCTGTTTTATTTTTTGATATATTCCTAGAGAAAATTATGTTGAAAGATGTTAGTAGCAAAGATGCGGATAGGATCCGTGATCTGAGGATTATCCTCATTGCTGCACAGAAGAATTATGTCCTTGATGCACCGCTAGGAGACAGACCTATTGCAGGAGAAGATGCAGTTGTTATGAACGTTTGGCTAGCTCAATATGATGACTACTTGATAGTTTAGTGCACCATGCTTAACGGCTTAGAATCGGGACTTCAAAGACGTTTTGAACGTCAAGGACCATATGAGATGTTCCAGGAGTTGAAGTTAATATTTCAAGCAAATACCCGAGTTGAGAGATATGAAGTCTCCAACAAGTTCTATAGCTAAAAGATGGAGGAGAATAGCTCAAGCAGTGAGCATGTGCTCAGATTGTCTGGGTACTACAATCGCTTGAATCAAGTGGGAGTTAATCTTCCACATAAAATAGTGATTGACAAAATTCTCTAGTCACCATCACCAAGTTAGTAGAACTTCGTGATGAACTATAGTATGCAAGGGATGACGAAAGTAATTCCCGAGCTCTTCGTGATGCTGAAATCAACGAAGGCAGAAATCAAGAAAAACATCAAGTGTTGATGGTTGACGAGACACTTCTAGGAAAAGGGCTATAGATGATATGGCCACTAATGGCGCACCAGACATGTGGTGCGCCATTACTGTATACTAATGGCGCACCATGTGTTGGTGCGCCATTAGTGTGAAAATACTAATGGTGCACCACATCCACGGTGCGCCATTAGTAAAAAAAAATTTAATTTTTTCAAAACTACTAATGGCGCACCGTGGGATGGTGCGCCATTAGTAGTTCAACTAGTAATGGCGCACCATCCCACGATGCGCCATTAGTAATTATGTTTCAAAAAAAAATTTCAAATTTTTTTTATTTTTATTTTTTAAACTACTAATGGCGCACCACACCCACGGTGCGCCATTACTAGTTGAACTACTAATAGCGCACCACCCCCACGGTGCGCCATTAGTAACTTGGCCCATTCCACCGAATGCACCCCCCCCCCCCTTGGACCGCCTTTTCAGTTTTAAAAAAAAATAAAAGAAAATGATGGAAATGTCAAAAAAATAAAATAAAACAAGTTTCCCATGTGATATGTGGTCTAGTTGTTGGGAAAATTAACAAATATGAATTTCGACTTTATTTGCAAAATCTCTCTGGAATTTCTTAAAATGGGCATAACTTTTGCATACGAACTCGGATGAAAAAGTTTTTTATATGAAAAATCATCTACTCGAAAAGTTACATCCGAATTTAACTGGGGGAACCCCGTTAAACATTTTCAAAATCCTCAAAAACCTAACAGAAAAAAAGATACGGGGCTTTTAAGATCTGGAGAGGCAAAAAAATTCAAAAAATTTCAAACTTACTAATGGCGCACCTGCCCATGGTGCGCCATTACTATCTTCCCGCCTTCAAAATTCAAAATAAATTAAAAAAATAAAAAAAGTTACTAATGGCGCACCTGCCCATGGTGCGCCATTAGTATCTTCCCGCCTTCAAAATTCAAAATAAATCAAAAAAAAGTTACTAATGGCGCACCTGCCCATGGTGCGCCATTAGTATCTTCCCGCCTTCAAAATTCAAAATAAATCAATAAAATAAAAAAAGTTACTAATGGCGCACCGGCCCACGGTGCGCCATTACTATGCTGTATATATGGCTGGGCGTGTCCTCTCCTCCTTACCTCTTCATTCTTCTCCTCCACTCCACCTCTCCTCCACTTCATCTCCTTCTCCCTCCTCTCCGGTGAGCTCCTCCTCCCTCCTCTCCGGTGAGCTCCTCCTCCCTCCTCTCTGGTGAGCTCCTCCTCCCTCCTCTCCAGTGAGCTCCTCCTCCCTCCTCTCCGGTGAGCTCCTCCTCCCTCCTCTCCGGTGAGCTCCTCCTCCCTCCTCTCCGGTGAGCTCCTCCTCCCTCCTCTCCAGTGAGCTCCTACTCCCTCCTCTTCGGTGAGCTCCTCCTCCCTCCTCTTCGGTGAGCTCCCCTCATGGTTTCTCCTTCCTCCTCTCCGATGCTCCGGTGAACTCCTCTCCGGCGACCTCCTCCTCCTCTCCGGCGATGTAGGCGAGCACCTCTCCGGCGACCTCCTCCTCCTCCTCTCCGGCGAACTCCTCTCCGGCAAAAGAACACGGCAAAAGAACGTACAAGATCCAAAAACAGGAACAAAATTTGAAATAATATCGTGCAAAAAAACGAGCCAAAAGAACGAGCAACAAATGGGCAAAAAAATCGCGATCCAGATCCAAATTCAAAATTCAAAAATAGCAATGGCGCACGGTGGGGGTTAGACGGTGCGCCACTACTATTTTCCCGCCTTCAAAATTCAAAAATACTAATGGCGCACCGTGGCCTATACTAATGGCGCACCAGTGGCCTATACTAATGGCGCACCATGGCATATACTAATGGCGCACCAGTGGTGCACCATTAGTATACCAGATACTAATGGCGCACCAGTGGTGCGCCATTAGTAAAATATACTAATGGCGTGGCACTAATGGCGCACCACTAATGCGCCATTAATGGCCAAATTAGGTGCGCCATTAGTAGGCCTTTTCCTAGTAGTGAGACCACTAGTTTCAAGAAAAGGGCAAAGGGAAGAAGGGGAACTTCAAGAAGAACGGCAAGCAAGTTGCTGCTCAAGTGAAGAAGCCTAAGTCTGGTCCTAAGCCTGAGACTAAGTGCTTCTACTACAAAGGGACTGGTCACTGGAAGCGGAACTACCCCAACTATTTGGTGGATAAGAAGGATGGCAAAGTGAACAAAGGTATATTGGATATACATGTTGTTGATGTGTACTTTACTAGTGTTTATAGCAACCCCTCGGTATTTGATACTGGTTCAGTTGCTAAAGTAGTAACTCAAATCAGGGAGTTGCAGAATAAACAGAGACTAGTAAAAGGCGAGGTGACGATGTGTGTTGGAAGTAGTTCCAAGATTCATATGATCATCATCGCACACTCCCTATACTTTCGGGATTAGTGTTGAAACTAAATAAGTGTTATTTGGTGTTTGCATTGAGCATGAATATGATTTGATCATGTTTGTTGCAATGCGGTTATTCATTTAAATTAGAGAATAATTGTTGCTCTGTTTACATGAATAAAACCTTCTATGGTCATACACCCAATAAAATGGTTTGTTGGATCTCGATCGTAGTGATACACATATTCATAATAATGAAGCCAAAAGATGCAAAGTTAATAATGATAGTGGAACTTATTTGTGGCACTGCCGTTTTAGGTCATATTGGTGTAAAGCGCATGAAGAAACTCCATACTGGTGGGATTTTGGAATCACTTGATTATGGATCACTTGATGCTTGCGAACCGTGCCTCATGGGCAAGATGACTAAAACGCCGTTCTCCGGAACTATGGAGAGAGCAACAGATTTGTTGGAAATCATACATACAGATGTATGTGGCCGATGAAAATTGAGGCTCGTAGCAGGTATCATTATTTTCTGACCTTCACATATGATTTGAGCAGATATGGGTATATCTACTTAATGAAACAGAAGTCTGAGACATTTGAAAAGTTCATATAATTTCAGAGTGAAGTAGAAAATCATCGTAACAAGAAAATAAAGTTTCTACGATCTGATCGTGGAGGAGAATATTTGAGTTACGAGTTTGGTCTTCATTTAAAACAATGCGGAATAGTTTCGCAACTCACGCCACCTGGAACACCACAGTGTAATGGTGTGTCCGAATGTCACAACCGTACTTTATTGGATATAGTGCAATCTATGATGTTTCTTACCGATTTACCACTATAATTTTGGGGTTATGCATTAGAGATAGCTGCATTCACGAAAAAAGGGCACCATCTAAATTCGTTTGAGACGACACCGTATGAACTGTGGTTTGGCAAGAAACCAAAGTTGTCGTTTCTTAAAGTTTGGGGTTGCGATGCTTATATGAAAAAGTTTCATCCTGATAAGCTCAAACCCAAATCGGAGAAATGTGTCTTCATAGGATACCCAAAGGAGACAGTTGGGTACACCTTCTATCACAGATCCGAAGGCAAGACATTCGTTGCTAAGTATGGATCCTTTCTAGAGAAGGAGTTTCTCTCGAAAGAAGTGAGTGGGAGGAAAGTAGAACTTGATGAGGTAACTGTACCTTCTCCCAAATTGGAAAGTAGTTCATCACTGAAATCAGTTCCAGTGATGCTTACACCAATTAGTGTGGAAGTTAATGATGATGATCATGAAGCTTCAGATCAAGTTACTACCGAACCTCGTAGGTCAACCAGAGTGAGATCCGCACCAGAGTGGTACGGTAATCCTGTTCTGAAGGTCATGTTACTTGACCATGACGAACCTACGAACTATGAAGAAGCGATGGTGAGCCCAGATTCCGCAAAATGGCTTGAGGCCATGAAATCTGAGATGAGATCCATGTATGAGAACAAAGTATGGACTTTGTTGACTTGCCCAATGATTGGCGAGCCATTGAGATTAAATGGATCTTCAAGAGGAAGACGGACGCTGATAGTAGTGTTACTATCTACAAAGCTAGACTTGTCGGAAAAAGGTTTTTGACAAAGTTCAAGGTGTTGACTACGATGAGATTTTCTCACTCGCAGCGATGCTTAAGTCTGTTCGAATCATGTTAGCAATTGCCGCATTTTATGAAATCTGGCAAATGGATAAACAAAACTGCATTCCTTAATGGATTTATTAAAGAAGAGTTGTATATGATGCAACCAGAAGGTTTTGTTAATCCTAAAGGTGCTAACAAAATATGCAAGCTCCAGCGATCCATCTATGGACTGGTGCAAGCATCTCAGAGTTGGAATCTACGCTTTGATAAGTTGATCAAAGGATATAGTTTTATACAGACTTGTGGTGAAGCCTATATTTACAAGAAAGTGAGTGGGAGCACTACAGCATTTCTGATAAGTATATGTGAATGACATATTGTTGATCGGAAATAATGTAGAATTATTCTACAAAGCATAAAGGAGTGTTTGAAAGGATTTTTTTCAAAGAAATACCTCGATGAAGCTGCTTACATATTGAGCATCAAGATCTATAGAGATAGATCAAGACGCTTGATAAGTTTTTTCAATGAGTACATACCTTAACAAGATTTTGAAGTAGTTCAAAATAGAACAGTCAAAGAAAGAGTTCTTGCCTGTGTTACAAGGTGTGAAATTGAGTAAGACTCAAAGCCCGACCACGGCAGAAGATAGAAAAAGAATGAAAGTCATTCCCTATGCCTTGGCCATAGGTTCTATAAAGTATGCCATTCTGTGTACCAGATCTATTGTATACCCTACACTGATTTTGGAAAGGGAGTACAATAGTGATCTAGGAGTAGATCACTGGACAGCGGTCAAAATTATCCTTAGTGGAATAAGGATATGTTTCTCGATTATGGAAGTGACAAAAGGTTCGTCGTAAAGGGTTACGTCGATGCAAGTTTTGACACTAATCTAGGTGACTCTAAGTCTCGATCTAGATACATATTGAAAGTGGGAGCAATTAGCTAGAGTAGCTCCGTGCAGAGCATTGTAGACATAGAAATTTGCAAAATACTTACGGATCTGAATGTGACAGACCCGTTGACTAAAATTATCTCACAATCAAAACATGATCACACCTTAGTACTCTTTGGGTGTTAATCACATAGCGATGTGAACTAGATTACTAACTCTAGTAAACCCTTTGGGTGTTGGTCACATGACGATGTGAACTATGGGTGTTAATCACATGGTGATGTGAACTATTGATGTTAAATCACATGGCGATGTGAACTAGATTATTGACTCTAGTGCAAGTGGGAGACTGAAGGAAATATGCCCTAGAGGCAATAATAAAGTATTATTTATTTCCTTATATCATGATAAATGTTTATTATTCATGCTAGAATTGTATTAACCGGAAACATAATACATGTGTGAATACATAGACAAACAGAGTGTCACTAGTATGCCTCTACTTGACTAGCTCGTTAATCAAAGATGGTTATGTTTCCTAGCCATAGACATGAGTTGTCATTTGATTAACGGGATCACCTCATTAGGAGAATGACGTGATTGACTTGACCCATTCCGTTAGCTTAGCACCCGATCGTTTAGTATGTTGCTATTGCTTTCTTCATGACTTATATATGTTCCTATGACTATGAGATTATGCAACTCCCGTTTACTGGAGGAACACTTTGTGTGCTACCAAACGTCACAACGTAAATGGGTGATTATAAAGGTGCTCTACAGGTGTCTCCAAAGGTACTTGTTGGGTTGGCGTATTTCGAGATTAGGATTTGTCACTCCGATTGTCGGAGAGGTATCTCTGGGCCCACTCAGTAATGCACATCACTATAAGCCTTGCAAGCATTGTGACTAATGAGTTAGTTGCGGGATGATGTATTACGGAACGAGTAAAAAGACTTGCCGGTAACGAGATTGAACTAGGTATCGAGATACCGACGATCGAATCTCGGGCAAGTAACATACCGATGACAAAGGGAACAACGTATGTTGTTATGCGGTCTGACCGATAAAGATCTTCGTAGAATATGTGGGAGCCAATATGGGCATCCAGGTCCCGCTATTGGTTATTGACCGGAGAGGTGTCTCGGTCATGTCTACATAGTTCTCGAACCCGTAGGGTCCGCATGCTTAACGTTACGATGACAGTTTTATTGAGTTTTGATGTACCGAAGGAGTTCGGCGTCCCGGATGAGATCGGGGATATTTCGAGGAGTCTCGAAATGGCCGAGACGTAAAGATCGATATATTGGATGACTATATTCGGACTTTGGAAAGGTTCCGAGTGATTCGGGTATTTTTCGGAGTACCGGAGAGTTACGGGAATTCGTATTCGGCCTTAATGGGCCATACGGGAAAGGAGAGAAAGGCCCCAAAGGGTGGCCGCACCCCTCCCCATGGACTAGTCCGAATTGGACTAGGGAGGGGGGCGCCCCTTCCTTCTTTCTCCTTCTCCCTTCCCTTCTCCTATTCCAACAAGGAAAGGAGGAGTCCTACTCCCGGTGGGAGTAGGACTCCCCCCTTGGCGCGCCCTCCTCCTTGGCTGGCGGCCTCCCCCTTGCTCCTTTATATACGGGGGCAGGGGGCACCCCACAGACACGACAATTGATATACGATATTTTAGCCGTGTGCGGTGCCCCCCTCCACCATATTACACCTCGATAATACCGTTGCGGAGCTTAGGCGAAGCCCTGCGTCGGTGAAACATCATCATCGTCACCACGCCATCATGCTGACGAAACTCTCCCTCAACACTCGGCTGGATCGGAGTTTGAGGGACGTCATCGAGCTGAACGTGCGCTGAACTCGGAGGTGCCGTGCGTTCGGTACTTGATCGGTCGGACCGTGAAGACGTACGACTACATCAACCGCGTTGTGATAACGCTTCCGCTTTCGGTCTACGAGGGTACCTGGACAACACTCTCCCCTCTCGTTGCTATGCATCACCATGATCTTGCGTGTTCGTAGGAAATTTTTTGAAATTACTACGTTCCCCAACAAGATCAATATGATCTCTTTATTTCTTTTTATTCTTTCTGTTTCTTTTATTCCCTCTAGATCATAGCAAGATAGCAAAGCCCTCGACTCAAAACTAATCTTTATTATATATAGCTCATGGACTCGATTACATAGAGGAATCATAAAGCAAAACTCAAAACTAGACCATACTAAAAAAACTTTATTCTACTAGATCAAGATATTATCAAAAGGATCGAACTAAGAAAAATGGTAAAGATAGAAGTGTGATGATGATCGATACCGGGGCACCTCCCCCAAGCCTGGCAGTTGCCAAGGGGAGTGCCCATACCAATGTGTTTATGTCTCTTTCTTCGAAGGTGGTAATGATGGAGTTGTTGATGATGTAGGCTTGTCGTCCATCTTCCAAGGCATAGGCTCACCATCATAGAAAGATGATCGAGTCTCCGGGATCCTCAAATCTACAGCCAAACTCATCCTCTTGAATCTATATTCATACTCATAGTTTGGTTTTGCAGGTCATGGATCTGGGCTTGGAGATGCTCGATTTTCTCGTGAAGCTTGAAGATGGTCTCCCCAATGTTCTTAGCATCCAGCTTGTGGTTGTTGGTGAACTTCGCGATCATCATGTGGTTGGCGTTGAGTCCGCGTTCCACCATCCCCTGGCACTTGAAAACTTGTTGCTCCATTGCCTCGAGTCTTGTCTCCACGCTTTCGGTCCTCCTTGGTCCCTCAACATCACGGATGTGCAGCACCGCTCACGCATCTCAATGGTTTGAGGGTATTGCAGCACCTCCGCGAGGTAGGGGTTGATGACCTTCTCGAAAAACTTGTCCTTGGGGGCCCTCGAAGATGTCATGGTGATCTAGATCTGCCAGAAAAACAGCTCGAAACAAACACAGAGGATATTTGCATGGTACGGTGGTCAAAGCCTTCAGGGGATTATATAATGAATTTTTACCGACCAAAAGAAGTATCGTGCAAGAAAACGGAGTCCGAAGGGCACACGAGGTGCCCACGAGGCAGGGGGCGCGCCCATGGGGAGGGGGGGCGCCCCCCACCCTCGTGGATGCCTCATGTCCTTCTCGGACTACTTCTTATTTTCCTATTATCTTAAATATTTCTAAATGGAGAAAAATTGTTATTAGAACTGTTTTGGAGTCGGTTTACTTACCGTACCACATACCTATTCCTTTTCGGAGTCTGAAACGTTCTGGTAAGTGTCCCTTATGTATTCCTACAGGGTCACGGTTTCAATAACATTAGTTTCAACATTTATTGGATTACCTGAGATATAATGTTTGATTCTTTGACCGTTCACCACCTTTGGATTTGTGCCATCAAAGTTGTTGATTTTTATGGCACCGGAATGATAGACCTCCTCGATAACGCAAGGACCTTCCCATTTAGAGAGAAGTTCTCCTGCAAAAAATCTTAAACAGGAGTTGTATAACAAAACATAATCACCTACATTAAACTCACGCTTTTGTATCCTTTTGTCATGCCATCTTTTAACTTTTTCTTTAAACAGTTTGTCATTCTCATAGGCCTGGGTTCTCCACTCATCAAGTGAGCTAATGTCAAATAGTCTCTTCTCACCGGAAAGTTTGAAATCATAATTGAGCTCTTTAATGGCCCAATATGCCGAATGTTCTAGTTCGAGAGGTAAGTGACATGCTTTTCCATAAACCATTTTATACGGAGACATACCCATAGGATTTTTATATGCAGTTCTATAGGCCCATAATGCATCATCAAGTTTCTTGGACCAATTCTTTCTAGATCTATTAATAGTCTTTTGCAAAATTAATTTAATCTCTCTATTACTTAATTCTACTTGGCCACTAGACTGTCGGTGGTATGGAGATGCAATTCTATGATTAACATCATACTTAGCAAGCATTTTACGAAAAGCACCATGAATAAAATGTGAACCACCATCAGTCATTAAGTATCTAGGGACTCCAAACCTCGGAAAAATAACTTCTTTAAGCATCTTAATAGAGGTGTTATGATCAGCACTACTAGTTGGAATAGCTTCTACCCACTTAGTAACGTAATCAACAGCAACTAAAATATGTGTATACCCATTAGAGGAAGGAAACGGTCCCATATAATCAAAGACCCAAACATCAAATGGTTCAATAACAAGCGAATAATTCATAGGCATTTCTTGACGTCTACTAATATTACCAATTCTCTAACATTCATCACAACACAAGACAAACTTACAGGCATCTTTGAAGAGAGTAGGCCAATAAAATAGGATTGCAATACTTTATGTGCAGTTCTTGTTGGGGAACGTAGTAATTTCAAAAAAATTCCTACACACACGCAAGATCATGGTGATGCATAGCAACAAGAGGGGAGAGTGTTGTCTGCGTACCCTCGTAGACCGTAAGCGGAAGCGTTATGACAACGCGGTTGATGTAGTCGTACGTCTTCATGATCGACCGATCCTAGCACCGAAGGTATGACACCTCCGCGATCTACACACGTTCGGCTCGGTGACATCCCACGAACTCACGATCTAGCAGAGTGTCGGGGAAGATCTTCGCCAGCACGATGGCGTGATGACGGTGATGATGAAGCTACCGGTGCAGGGCTTCGCCTAAGCACTACGTCGATATGACCGAGGTGGATTATGGTGGAGGGGGGCACTGCACACGGCTAAGAACAATGTCTGTTGTGCTTCTAGGTTGCCCCCCTGCCCCCGTATATAAAGGAGCAAGGGGGAGGCCGGCCGGCCTTGGGGCACGCCAAGGAGGGGGAGGAGTCCTCCTCCTAGTAGTAGTAGGACTCCCCCTTTCCTAGTCCAACTAGGAGGAGGAAGGGGGAACGAAAGAGAGGGAGAGGGAGATGGAAAGAGGGGCCGCGCCCCGCTCCCCTAGTCCAATTCGGACTCCCCTTGGGAGGGGGCGCGCCACCTCCTGGGCTACTGCCTTCTCTCTCCCCTAAGGCCCACTAAGGCCCAATACTTCCCCGGGGGGTTCCCGTAACCCCTCCAGCACTCCGGTTTTCTTCCAAATCACCGGGAACACCTCATGTGTCCGAATATAGCCGTCCAATAAATGGATCTTTATGTCTTGACCATTTCAAGACTCCTCGTCATGTCTGTGATCATATCCGGGACTCCGAACTACCTTCGGTACAACAAAACACATAAACTCATAATACCGATCCCCACCGAACTTTAAGCGTGCGGACCCTACGGGTTCGAGAACTATGTAGACATGACCGAGACAGGTCTCCGGTCAATAACCAATAGCGGAACCTGGATGCTCATATTGGCTCCTACATATTTTACGAAGATCTTTATCGGTCAAACCACATAACAACATACGTTGTTCCCTTTGTCATCGGTATGTTACTTGCCCGAGATTCGATCGTCGGTATATCAATACGTAGTTAAATCTCGTTACCGGCAAGTCTCTTTACTCGTTCCGTAATGCATCATCCTGCAACTAAGTAATTAGTCACATTGCTTGCAAGGCTTATAGTGATGTGCATTACCGAGAGGGCCCAGAGATACCTCTCCTACAATCGGAGTGACAAATCCTAATCTCGATGTATGCCAACTAAACAAGTAACATCGGAGACACCTGTGGAGCACCTTTATAATCACCCAGTTACATTGTGACGTTTGGTAGCACACAAAGTGTTCCTCCGGTATTCGGGAGTTGCATAATCTCATAGTCATAGGAACATGTATAAGTCATGAAGAAAGCAATAGCAACATACTAAACGATCAAGTGCTAAGCTAACAGAATGGGTCAAGTCAATCACATCATTCTCTAATGATGTGATCCCGTTAATCAAATGACAACACATGTCTATGGCTAGGAAACTTAACCATCTTTGATTGAACGAGCTAGTCAAGTAGAGGCATAGTAGTGAGACTCTGTTTGTCTATGTATTCACACATGTACTAAGTTTCCGGTTAATACAATTCTAGCATGAATAATAAACATTTATCATGATATAAGGAAATATAAATAACAACTTTATTATTGCGTCTAGGGAATATTTCCTTCAGTCTCCCACTTGCACTAGAGTCAATAATCTTGATTACACAGTAATGATTCTGACACCGATGGAGTCTTGGTGCTGATCATGTTTTTCTCGTGAGAGAGGCTTAGTCAACGGGTCTGCAACATTCAGATCCGTATGTATCTTGCAAATCTCTATGTCTCCCTCCTTGACTTGATCGCAGATGGAATTGAAGCGTCTCGTGATGTGCTTGGTTCTCTTATGAAATCTGGATTCCTTTGCCAAGGCAATTGCGCCAGTATTGTCACAAAAGATTTTCATTGGACCCGATGCACTAGGTATGACACCTAGATTGGATATGAACTCCTTCATCCAGACTCCTTCATTTGCTCCTTCCGAAGCAGCTATTTACTCCGCTTCACACGTAGATCCCGCCACGACGATTTGCTTAGAACTGCACCAACTGACAGCTCCACAGTTCAATATAAATATGTATCCGGTTTGTGACTTAGAGTCATCCGGATCAGTGTCAAAACTTGCATCGACGTAACCATTTACGACGAGCTCTTTGTCACCTCCATAAACGAGAAACATATCCTTAGTCCTTTTCAGGTATTTCAGGATGTTCTTGACCACTGTCTAGTGATCCACTCCTAGATTACTTTGGTACCTCCCTGCTAAACTAATAGCAAGGCACACATCAGGTCTGGTACACAACATTGCATACATGATACAGCCTATGGCTGAAGCATAGGGAACACCTTTCATTTTCTCTCTATCTTCTGAAGTGGTCGGGCATTGAGTCTGACTCAACTTCACACCTTGTAACACAGGCAAGAACCCTTTCTTTGCTTGATCCATTTTGAACTTCTTCAAAACTTTATCAAGGTATGTGCTTTGTGAAAGTCCAATTAAGCGTCTTGATCTATCTCTATATATCTTGATGCCCAATATATAAGCAGCTTCACCGAGGTCTTTCATTGAAAAACTCTTATTCAAGTATCCTTTTATGCTATCCAGAAAATCTATATCATTTCCAATCAACAATATGTCATCCACATATAATATTAGAAATGCTACAGAGCTCCCACTCACTTTCTTGTAAATACAGGCTTCTCCAAAAATCTGTATAAAACCATATGCTTTGATCACACTATCTGTTGGGGATATTACCACTGGGCGTAAACCGGCCAGGAGAGGCCGGATTAACTTCATAAGTAGTTCATCTGTATCTGAAGCCCATGAAGACAGACGGTGGCGCTTCATGAAGACCCAGGGCCCAAAGCCGGTTTAAGGCATGTAGGCACAAACCGGCATTGAGATGTAAACTTGTATTGTAAGATATGCGTAGCAGAGACCGAGCCGGACACGATTATGAGCCGGCCTCGGAGTCTGTAAACCGACGGTCGTCAACCCAAGTATATAAGGGGACAGCCCGGCGGCGGTTCAAGGACAACAACTCGAGACTCAGGCAAAGCGTATTCGCTCCCTGGTCATCGAAACCCCATCAATTCCATCACAACTAGACGTAGGCTTTTACCTTCATCGTAAGGAGCCGAACTAGTATAAAACTCTCTTGCGTCCCTTGTCCGCTTTAACCCCTTTAAGATAACCCGTAGCGATGGCTCCACGACTAAGTCCTTTCTCTAGGACATCTGCCGTAACAAAACCACGACAGTTGGCGCCCACCGTGGGGCTATCGCACAATGGTTTCAAGTTCTTGGAGGGCAGCTTCGAAGGACTCAAGGGTTACGCTGTGGGCCAGATGACCAAGAGTCGTCGCGGCAAGCTCTACATCGACGATGCAGGTTGGGGCCCTGAGGCCGGCTCAATCGAGTACGGGTACCGGGTCCCCTTCGGTGGCATACACGTTTTCATTGGCAAGATCGGTGAACCGGGCCCTAAGCCGGACATCTGCGCCGACCTCGTCGAAACGGCTCAGCATGTGAGATCTGCCCGGGTCAAGCCTGTCATGAAGCGTGCCTTCGTGGGAGTTATCCATGGAGGTGAATCTGAGGATAGATCGGAATCTGGTGGTGAGACCGTCGTTTATTCCAGCGAAGAGTCATCGACTGGAGAGACCGAGTCGTTATATCAGTTACAGGATGGCCGGATTGGGGGCTGTTCCGAGGGCGACAGTATTCCGGACCCCTTCGATCTGCCAAACCGGGTGGCAATCTTCATGGCCGGCACGCAACCAGCGCTCCACTCCTCAACCGCGGCGGCGATGATTTCTGGGTCAGCGGCGGCGGCAGCGGCTGGGGCTGGAGGCCCTGTGCGACCGCCAGCTCAGGTTTTATCTGATTTGTTTGATGTGTTGGCAACGCTGATGGCGGAGGTTAACCCGGCGGATCAGGATGCACACAATACGGAAGTTGCGAAAGTGAAAGATCAGATCACCCAGGCAAAAGCCGACTTAGCAGCTGAGGATACCAGGATAGCCGCGGAGCGGGCCGCTTTGGATGCACAAGCTTACCGGATTATGTTGGATCAGAGTGCGTCGAACGAAGTCCTGAAGATGAGGCACCGGTCTCGCCTGCCGCCGGTTTACGACGCTAGAAATCTCTTTAACACCCCAGGGGCAGGAACCAGTAATCCGCCGGTGGTAAACCGGGCAGAGGCACCCGGAGCAGGGGCGCCAGTTCAGCCACGTTTGGTGGATCCGCCTCGTCAGAACAATGTTGTGGTACCTCATGTCCCCACACCACCGGGTCATTATTCTAACCCAATAGACAACATTGTCGCTGCCGCTTCACGGCTGGCGGCCATCCCGATCGAAGGCGATACTCCAGCAGCGGTCGAGACGCGTCGGGTTAAGGAGCTTCTTCAGACAGCCCTGATTCAACAGGAGGCTTATTCGTATAGTCGCGATCAGATTCATTCCACTCCCCGTCCAAGCCGGAGTTACAGCAGGCGTATGGATGAACCGGCAGTGTCAAGCAATGCACGGAACCGTGATCCGCCCCATGGCCATAACCCGGCGGGTGGTGCCGGTGATGCTTAGGATGTGGTGAACTGGGCTCGGGCACGCAGAGAGGCCGAGTTAGCAGTGCAGCACGAGGCCCGTCAGCTCACTCCGGTTCGTCCAACCACATCGGTGGAACCAGGAGTTACCTCTAGTTCCTTGGGAGTGCCATGTCTTGTCCCGGCGTTGCGCAATGTGCGCCTGCCCAAGGATTTCAAGGGCCCGCGCAAGGTGCCGAATTACACCGCTGATTTATCCCCTGAAACATGGGTTGAAAGCTATGAGATGGCCATGGAGATGCTGGACGTGGATGAAGCGGCATGTGCGAAGTACTTCACCATGATGTTAGAAGGAACGGCCCGCACTTGGCTAAAGAGTTTACCGGCTAATTCTATCAGGTCATGGGCTGAGTTGAGAGCCCGGTTTGTTCAGAATTTCAAGGATACATGCAAGCAGCCCATGTCAATTATGGACTTAGATGCATGTGTCCAGGAGGAAGGTGAGTCAACAACCCATTGGGTGCGCCGGGTTTCGGATATTTTGCATTCATCAGACCGCATCAACGCTAACACCGCAGTTTCAACATTGGAAGGCAATTGCCGATTTCAGCCCTTGAAGTTGAAGTTGGGATGGCTCAAACGTCATTGTAATGACATGGGAACCCTTGTGGCTGCACTGGTGAAGTATGCCGACTCTGATAGTACCAAGGATCTCGAGTCTGACGATGACAAGACAAGGAAGGGAAAGAAGAGTGGCAACACCAAGGGGCAGCACCACAACCCGGCGGGTCATGGAAACGGCGGCAAGCGTAAAGCGGACCACGGTTTATATTTTGTGACTAACACTAATACACACGACAAGGGCCAGTGGCGTAAGGGTAAACCGCCCCGGTGGAATGGAATGCCGAATCCTAATCCGGACCGATTGTCGTATCTGTTGAACCAGCCCTGTCCAAAGCATGGACGAAGGAGGAACCATCTACACACCTCTGGAAAGATTGTTATATCATGCAAGAGTTCAAAAATTCTGACTCTTTCCGGTATGATCATGGGTCAGGAGGCGGTTCAGGCGGAGGAAATTCCGGTTCAGGATTCCATGGCAATCGGGGTGGACATACCAATCAAAGTAATCAGGGTAATCAAAGTGGCTATAATCATCAGGGCAGTCAGCAGCAGCAGCAGTCGGGTTACCAGAGCAACCCGAAGCAGTTGAATAGCGGACAGTATCATGTCTTCACCACTAGCTTGGACAAGCGCGATCAGAAGCTTCATAAAAGGATGCTGAATGCCATTGAACCGGCGGTGCCCCGTCATTTGCGCTGGTTCGAGCAGCCCATTCTGTGGAGTAGAGACGATCATCCGCCCGGGGTTGACAATCCGGGTCATCTGGCTCTGGTGGTGGCACCTCAGGTTGGAGGTTATAAGTTCACTAAGGTACTCATGGATGGAGGGAGTAGTATCAATATCCTTTATTATGAAACTTTCCGTCGCATGGGGCTAACAGATAAAAATCTTAAAGCATCCAATACGGTGTTCCATGGTGTGGTGCCTGGTAAGTCGGCATATCCTGTTGGTAAGGTAGCCCTGGAGGTGGCTTTCGGAGATGAGCATGACTCGAGATCAGAAACCTTGACCTTTGAAGTGGTGAAAATCAGAAGCCCGTATCATGCCCTATTTGGACGGCCAGCTTATGCCAAGTTTATGGCACGGCCTTGTTATGTCTATCTACAGCTCAAGATGCCGGGTCACAAGGGAACTATAACCATGCATGGAAGCCGCAAGATTGCTCTGGAGTGTGAGGAAGGTGATGCGGCTTATGCTGAGTCGGCTTGTGCAACAGAGGAGTTGAAGTTTTACAAAGACAATGTTGATCTGGCAGATATGACTTCGTTGAAGAAACCAACTACGGAGCATGATCCGGCCCTGAAGTTTAACTCGGCTGATGAGACTAAACTTATTAACTTCGTGCCGGGCGATTCATCCAAGCAGTTTAGCATCAACGCTAACTTGGATCCGAAATAGGAAAGCGCGCTCATCGAGTTCATCCGTGAGAATCGGGACATCTTTGCATGGAAGCCTTCTGACATGCCTGGTGTACCGAGAGAACTCGCTGAGCACACCCTCAATGTTGATCCTCAGTATAAACCGGTCAAGTAGTTTCTCCGCTGGTTCAATGAAGAAAGACGCAAATCTATTGGAGAAGAAGTAGCCAGGCTATTGGCGGCTGGATTTATCGTTGAAGTATTCCGTCCTGAGTGGTTGGCTAATCCGGTGCTGGTCCTCAAGAAGAATGGCACTTGGCGTATGTGTGTGGATTACACAGATCTCAACAAAGCTTGTTCGGCAGATCCTTTTGCCCTCCCCCGTATTGACCAGATTATTGATGCTACGGCGGGTTGTGAGCGGTTAAGTTTTTTGGATGCATATTCTGGTTATCATCAAATCAAGATGGCAGTTAAGGACCAGGAGAAGACGGCCTTCATAACTCCCTTTGGAGCCTTCTGCTATGTGTCCATGCCCTTTGGGCTCAAGAGTGCACAGGCAACTTATCAACGGTGTGTGCAGAATTGTCTTCATAAACAGATCGGCCACAATGTTCACGCCTATGTCGATGATATTGTGGTGAAATCAAGGAAAAAGGAGACATTGAATGATGACTTGAAGGAAACCTTTGATAACCTACGGGTTTATAAAATGATGCTTAATCCGGCCAAGTGCGTCTTTGGTGTACCTGCAGGCAAGCTCTTGGGTTTTTTGGTGTCTAACAGGGGCATTGAAGCTAATCCAGAAAAGATCAAGGCCATCACCTCCCTGGCTAAACCAAAGTGTATCAATGATGTTCAACGCCTAGCAGGCCGAATTGTCGCGTTGAGCCGGTTTGTCAGTCGTCTTGGTGAGAAGGCCATTCCTTTATATCAGATGCTGAAGAAAACGGATAACTTCATCTGGAGTGACGCCGCTAATGAAGCATTTGAGGACTTAAAGAGGCAGCTTGCTAATCCGCCGATTCTCGCTGCTCCGGTTGATAAAGAACCGTTGCTGCTATATGTGGCAGCTAGCGCTCGGGCTGTCAGTCTGGCTATTGTGGTGGGGCGCAAGGAGGCGGGAAAGGAATATCCGGTTCAGCGGCCAGTTTACTAAATTAGTGAGGTACTCATTGAATCCAAGCAGAGGTACCCGCATTGGAAAAAATTGGTGTATGGGGTTTTCATGGCAAGCCGGAAGCTTAAGCAGTATTTCCAAGGTCATCCCATCATGGTGTTCAGCTCTGCTCCTTTGGGGGATATAATCCAGAATAAGGAGGCAACTGGTCGAATTGCTAAATGGGCTATCGAGCTCGGGCCTCACGGGTTGAAATACATACCCCGAACGGCGATCAAATCTCAGGCACTTGTTGATTTCATCAATGATTGGACAGAATTACAAGTGCCAAAAGAGAAGCCAGATCACACTTATTGGACTATTCATTTTGATGGGTCTAGGCAATTGGAGGGCTCGGGGGCTGGAGTCGTGTTACTTCCCCACGAGGTGATAAGTTTTGTTATGTTCTCCGTTTGATGTTCCCTTGCACTAATAATGCAGCTGAATATGAGGCCTTACCCCATGGTCTACGGATGGCTAAGGAGATGAATCTCAGCCGAGTTAACTGTTTCGGTGACTCGGATCTGGTGGCTCAACAAGTGTCTGGCACTTGGGATTCCAAGGACCCACTCATGGAAGCATACCTTCGTGAGGTGGATATTATTGCAGGTCACTTCAAAGGTTATCAAGTGGATCATGTGGACCGGCGGAAGAATGAAGCGGCAGACGCTTTAAGCCGCCTGGGTTCCCAACGTAAACCGGTTCCACCTAATGTTTTCCTGGACATTTTGCATAATCCGTCCGTCAAGCTCCATGGTGAAGAGGATTTGGTTGTTCCTGATCCGGAGGTTCAGTTGGTGGCAGCTCTACGTATTATCCCGGATTGGACGGTTCCGTATCTGGCGTATATAAACTGGGGCGAGTTACCAGAGGATGAAACTTTGGCCAGACAGATAACACGGCGGTCCAAGTCCATGACTATTATCAATGGAGAGTTACATCATTGCAGTGTGATAGGGGTGTTTCAACGCTGTGTATCTCCTGGGGAAGGCCGTGAAATTTTGCGTGAGATCCACGAAGGAGATTGTGGGCACCACGCCGGTTCAAAATCTTTGGTGGCCAAGGCGTTTCGTCACGGTTTTTATTAGTTAACAGCTCATGCTGATGCCGAGGACTTGGTTAAAAGATGTGATGGTTGTCAAAAATTCTCACAGCGTGTTCATGTACCAGCTCAAGAATTGAGGATGATTCCAATCACCTGGCCGTTTGCAACTTGGGGGCTGGATATGGTTGGGCCTTTCAAGAGGTCCAAGGACAAGAAGACCCACCTTTTGGTGGCAGTTGATAATTTCACAAAATGGGTGGAGGCAGAGCCAGTTAGTAAGTGTGATGCAGCCACGGCAGTTCAATTCATCAAAAAGGTGATCTTCCAGTTTGGCTTTCCACACAGCATTATAACAGACAATGGTACCAATCTGTCAAAGGGTGCCATGAAGGAGTTCTGTCAACGAGAGCACATCCGGCTTGACGTGTCATCAGTGGCTCACCCCCAGTCCAATGGTCAAGCAGAGAGGTCCAATCCAGAGATCTTGAGAGGCATCAAACCCCAACTTATGGTTCCTTTGCAACGGACGCCGGGTTGTTGCGTTGAGGAGTTAGCTTCAGTATTATGGAGCATCAATACCACACCCAACAGATCAACAGGCTACACACCGTTCTTCATGGTTTATGGAGCGGAAGCGGTTCTTCCTAGTGACATCCATCATGACTCGCCTCGTGTAGCGGCATATGTTGAAGCGGATAACGAGAAGGCACGGCAGGAAGCTCTTGACCTGTTAGATCAGGAGTGTGACATGGCGGCAGCCCGTTCGGCGATTTATCAGCAAGATCTGTGTCGTTATCATAGCCGCCGGGTTAGAACCAGGACCTTTCAAGAAGGAGATTTGGTGCTTCGACTCATCCAGGATCAGACGGATATGCACAAGCTATCCCCCCTTGGGAAGGGCCTTTTGTGGTCAGCAAGGATTTGCACAATGGGTCGTACTACCTAATCGATGTTCGAGAGCACAAAGACTCACGTAAATCGGAGGAGGAGACCAACCGGCCGTGGAATATTGCTCATCTTCGGCCCTACTATACTTGAGCTACAGGCTCTACTTATGTACATATTATGACATTGTATATATTATGATCATTATAATAAACAGGAACCTCGGCTAAAGCGGGGTATCTATTGTTTTCTTACATCAGGTGTGGTTACATGGAGCTTACAAAGCGGCGTCCGGTTTACCCCTTGATTTAGCTTCTTAAAGCTTGATATCAGATCATTTGGGGGCTTGGTCGTATCCGAATCATAGCTACACCTCTTGATCGGCGTAATGCCACAGCATCACTTGGGAGCATGGTCGAACCCGAACCATGACTATGCCTCTTGATCGGCGTAAAGCCACAGAATCACTTGGGGGCTTGGTCGTATCCGAACCATAGCCACGCCTCTTGATCGGCGTAATGCCACAGCATCACTTGGGAGCATGGTCGAACCCAAAACATGATTACGCCTCTTGATCGGCGTAAAGCCACAGAATCACTTGGGGGCTTGGTCGAACCCGAACCATAGCAATGCCTTTTGATTTGCGTAATGCCACAGCATCATTTGGGGGCTTGGTCGAACCCGAACCATAGGAACACCTCTTGATCAAATTTGGGGCCTGGCAGCCCGTGAAAAGTGTTGGAAATATGCCCTAGAGGCAATAATAAAATGGTTATTATTGTATTTCCTTGTTCATGATAATTGTCTATTGTTCATGCTATAATTGTATTAACTGGAAACCGTAATACATGTGTGAATACATAGACCACAACATGTCCCTAGTAAGCCTGTAGTTGACTAGCTCGTTGATCAATAGATGGTTATGGTTTCCTGACCATGGACATTGGATGTCATTGATAACGGGATCACATCATTAGGAGAATTATGTGATGGACAAGACCCAATCCTAAGCATGGCACAAGATCGTGTAGTTCGTTTGCTAAGAGCTTTTCTAATGTCAAGTATCATTTCCTTAGACCATGAGATTGTGCAACTCCCGGATACCGTAGGAATGCTTTGGGTGTACCAAACGTCACAACATAACTGGGTGGCTATAAAGGTGCACTACAGGTATCTCCGAAAGTGTCTGTTGGGTTGGCACGAATCGAGACTGGGATTTGTCACTCCGTATGACGGAGAGGTATCTCTGGGCCCACTCGGTAATGCATCATCATAATGTGCTCAATGTGACTAAGGAGTTAGCCACGGGATCATGCATTACGGAACGAGTAAAGAGACTTGCCGGTAACAAGATTGAACGAGGTATTGGGATACCGACGATCGAATCTCGGGCAAGTAACATGCCGATAGACAAAGGGAATAGTATACGGGATTGATTGAATCCCCGACATCATGGTTCCTCCAATGAGATCATCGTGGAACATGTGGGAGCCAATATGGGTATCCAGATCCCGCTATTGGTTATTGGCCGGAGAGGTGTCTCGGTCATGCCTGCATGGTTCCCGAACCCGTAGGGTCTACACACTTAAGGTTCGGTGACGCTAGAGTTGTTATGGGAAATAGTATGTGGTTACCGAAGGTTGTTCAGAGGCCCGGATGATATCCCGGACATCACGAGGAGTTCCAGAATGGTCCGGCGGTGAAGATCGATATATTGGACGAAGGGTATTGGAGTCCGGAAGTGTTCCGGGGGTACCAGGCTATGGCCAGCATGCCCAAAAGGTGTTTTGGGAGCCCCGGCAAGTGTTGGAGGGCCTCATGGGCCAAAGGGGAAGGGGCAAACCAGCCCACTAAGGGGTGGTGCGCCCCCCACACCCTTTCCCACGTTACTTGGGGAGGTGGGGCGCCTCCACCTAGCTTGGGAGGCAAGCCTCCACCTGCTTGGCTTGGGGGGCAAGTCTCCCTAGGATTTTCCCTAGGGAGATCCAATCTGCTTGGCCGCCGCCCCCTAGGGGAAACCCTAGGGCGCCTCCCCCTCTCCCCTTGCCCCTATATATAGTGGAGGGGTGGGAGGGCAGCCGCACCTCTTCCCTGGCGCAGCCCTCCCTCTTCATACACCTCCTCCTCCTCCTCCGTAGTGCTTAGCGAAGCTCTGCCGGAGAACCACGAGCTCCATTGCCACCACGCCATCGTGCTGCTGGAGTTCTCCCTCAACTTCTCCTCTCCCCTTGCTGGATCAAGAAGGAGGAGACGTCCCCGGGCTGTACGTGTGTTGAACGCGGAGGCGCCGTCTGTTTGGCGCTAGATCGGATCTTCCGTGATTTGAATCGCTGCGAGTACGACTCTATCAACCGCGTTCTTGTAACGCTTCCGCTTAGCGATCTTCAAGGGTATGAAGATGCACTCCCTCTCTCTCATTGCTAGCATCTCCTAGATTGATCTTGGTGACACGTAGGAAAATTTTGAATTATTGCTACGTTACCCAACAAAAAGCCTCGACTACAACGGTTTTATTTGCCTTTTGCCAAGTTTCTTTTTCTTTTGCTAAGATTTGTGATGTTTTAAAACCAGTGTTTATCAACCCGGTTGGGCTGTCAACTACAAGTTGTCAGTACATGACCAAGTTATAATCCGGAGACTATCAGCCCGGTCTGGTTTTGACTCATAGTCACCAGTATGGAATAAGCCGGTGTTTTTCACAACCCGGAACGGTTTTTTTGTAAACCGGCATTATATAGTAGGAGATGTTTTTACTCCGGATTAAGGTTATTACCTTCATTACAAGGTTGGTCAGCCAACACTATGCCTAAAGGTCGCAGGTATCATATATTTCCGTACTTGGTTATCTTTTACAACCTTGGTTATAAAACTTGGCCATTTATATAGTTGGGTATCATGACCCGCCCGGTGGTAAATCGCCAGGGCATTTTAAGCTTTTTATCTGCAGGAACAATTGGAATAAAAAGCTATGGATTATGAACATCATATCTCAAAGCATGGCGGATTAACACGCATTAGTTGCAGATAAATATGCACGAAGGCATAACAGACCAACTGTTTTAACTAGCCTATTATAAGGCGTTTGAGTACTCAAAGGAATAATTGTTTCTCAATAAACATTGCAGTATGGAAGGATAAACCGGCCACCGGGTTATGATCACTGAGCAGCTTGACCTGACGGCTGCGGGTCATCTTGCACCGGTTCTTCTTCTTCGTCCCTACCCAGTGGCTGGAAGTCAGCAGTTGTCCAGTCGATCCCAGTTAAAGCTTGGAACACAGCTTCGTCGCTTATAAGGGTGGACGGTTTGATATCAGGGGCATAAGTGTGCTTACGGATTGGAGGGATCAGGCTTTGAGTTTCAAGAGCTGGTGCAGCAACCCGCTTGTTGTTGATATCATAACTCGCCTGATAACGTGAAAGATCAGCTTCTTCAGCAAGTTGACAAGCCAGTGGATGCACTTCCCGGTTTATGGTGCGGAGATCTTCAGTGCAAAATTTTGATCCGTCCTCTTTCAAGCTTGGGTAGCCCTTAGCCACGTTCGTCGGATCAAGATCAGGCACCCATGCTTTTTCCCGGGTTAGCGCGGTCAGAGTGCCAGCCCTTGCAGCAGATCTCTTCAGCTCTTCTATCCGGGCAGGCATCATAGATAGCCTGTCTAAGGTATCCTTGATCAACGTCGGGGATTGCTTATTGTGCGAAGCGGTGCAGATAATCCGTTGTGCGCCGGTATAAAGTTGCTCTATCAGCGTGTAGGCAGCCTTCAACTTCTTCTGCACATCTGAGCCCAGATGGCTAATGCGGGTTCCTGTATCATTACAAACATCAGTAAACAGGCAACGCATGAGAGGATATGTTGAAAGCATAAAGGAAGGATGCTTACCAAACACGGCAGAGGTCATAGCATGCACTTGCCGCTTTACACCAGTCAGCTCGTCAACCACCGGTTTAAGAGCGGCTTCTGCGTTTTCAGCCCTTTTTATCAAAGCGGCTTTTTCAGTCTCCCAATCCGCCCGCTCTTTATTGAAGCCCTCTTTCAGTTTCTCCATGGCGCCTAGAGTGCGGTTCAACTCTTCCTTCGCTTTGGAGGCTTCAGATTGCTGGGTTTTGATGTTCTCCTGCAGATCAGCGGTTTGGCGTTCCTTCTTGCTCAGCTCCGCCTGTAAAGAGACAGATACATAATGAGTTGACAGTACATGTTTGAAGCACCAAGCACATAACAAGTTATGCCCTTAGTACTTGGGGGCTAATGCATATTTGTGTTTACTTAGAAATTTTTACAAGTCCCAAACACAATACAATTATTAAGCTTGGTACTTGGGGGCTAATGTGTGTTTGCTCAAAAAGCTGTTGATATGGGAATTCTTCTACAGTCCCGGTTCATCTTTATAAAGTTAAACCGGCCCTTGGGGACTATACCGACGAAAGAGAAGTATGGCAAATTATAAGGAACCGGTTCATCTTGATAAGGTAATCCGGTCCCTGGAGGCTAAATAGGCAAGGTTAAGTTATGAAAAAAGTCCCGGTTTAGATTGGTATCATAAACCGTCACTTGGGAGCTACTACGAGCCGATGAACTAAAATTGGACAAAGGAGAAAAACAGTAGTTACCTCATATCGGTCCTTCATCAAGTTTACCAAACTAGCTTCATAGTCGCGACTGGTATACAGACGGTTCAAGAAGCCAGAGTGAATATCTTGAACATTGAGGTTGGCGAAGCTTGATAAATCGGCATTCCATTTGCCTTTGCCGATAGCAGAGAGATCATCCTTGGCAGTATGCTTTGACAAAGCTACAGGGTTGCCTGGAGTGGAGTGGCCAGTGCCAGTAATCATAACATCACCATCTTGTTCATCCGCAGCTCTTGCCGGAGTTGGCGGTTTATCAGTGTCCTTCGTTGGGCTGACCGGTTTGTCACCAGTTCGGACAGGGCTGGTTGGCCGGTCTGCATGACTTGTAATATAAATTTGCACTTGTTCAGCAAGGAAATCATGGTCTTGAAGCGGTGGATCATGAAGCATGGCGTCAGCATCGGTTCCTTCTAGATCTGGAGTTGTTTCCAGTTCAGCAGCTACATTTTCATCAGCCGGTTTGTTCAACCGAGCTTTCTTGCTGGGTCTTGGCTTGGCGCTGCGAAAAGATAAGACATAAGGATCAGTACAGTATGAAAAGATAACATATCAAGAATAAAGACATGTGCATAACTCACCCAGGAACTGTTTTGAGAGGTGGAAGCTGTGTGGCCGAAGACTTGCCAAAGGATGAGTGAGAAGTACCCTGATAATTTGAATCAGACGGTTAAGAGGCTGGCGAAAACAACCTGCTTTCGGGCATGAAGTATCAAAGGGATAAGAGACCTCTGATCGGCGTTTCCGAACCGGACTGTTCGGTAAACCGGTGGAGGTAACTACCTGGCCGCTGTGCCGGGTTGTACGGCGAGCTTCGTCCTGCTGCGTCTTCAAAAGAAAGCTTGGATCCAAATAAGCAAGAGGGTGAGAAAATTTTACTTTCCGGTTGCTTGACAGATTTTTTATGTTGGCAGAGGATCTGAATCGGAGGAAAGAATAGTTACCTCTACGTCCTCGGCATGACTGCCTTCAGCGTCGTCCTGACAATAATCATTGTTAATGAGATGTATGAAAAATAAGCCAAGAGAGTCAAGTTCTACCTCTGATTCCGGATTACGCACATTGTCATCAGCTGGTACATCGGAGGATGCAGTGGTCCTTCTCTTGGCAGGTTTCTTGACAACCTTAGTCTTTGGACGAACTGGCTTGACCAGTTTGTCTTGCGGTTTTGCTGGTTTATCTTGTGATGATTTCTTGTTCCAGAACGGATCATCACCCAGTCTGAAAAATAATCACACTTTCAGAGAATATTTGGACAGAAGCAAATTCAGATACAAAGGATTATATGATTCTTATAGCTGGTGGTTTATTGAAGGTGCAAAAGGGAGTAGCCCGGTTTGGGCACAGACGGCCTCCGGTTCGTTCAGTATTTTCTTTACAGCCTCAGTGACTTCGTCATCTGTAAGCTGAATGTCAATGTGCCGCTGAGCATCCTTCAAACTCCCCATGTACTCACACATCAAACCGGGGCGCCGGCTTAAGGGCAGAATGCTCCAGCTTATCCAGCAATGAGCAAGATCGACTCCTGTCAAACCGTTCGCCATGATGGCTCTAAGCTTCGAAAGTTGGGGAGCATAGTTGGCCCGTTCTCTTGCTGTCAGCCTCTGAGGAAACGAGTGTCTGTTGCTCAGGCGTTCAGGGCGGTAGCCCGGCAGGGGGTTTTCATCAGATGGAGAGGTATCCATGAAGTAAAACCAAGTTTGGTTCCACTCTTTGGGGTGACTGTGGAGTTTGGATGGGGGAAGGTGACTTCTTTTCTCTTCTGAACCGCCATTCCGCCCAATTCCGTATTGGGTCCATCTGAGAACTCGTTGCGACGGTTTAAATGAAAGAAATCCCTAAACAGTTCGACTGTAGGTTCCTCTTGCAGATAAGCTTCACAGAATACTTGGAAGTGGCAGATATTGGTAACAGTGTTGGGACCGATCTCTTGAGGGCGCAGCTGAAAATTGGCTAGCACATCTCGGAAAAATTTGAACCGGGAGGGCTAAAACCTCGTCCGAGATGATCAGCAAACACGACTACTTCTCCATCCTTGGGTGTAGGAGGATTTTCCGGGCCAGGGACCCTCCAGTGGATGACATCTTTCTTGGCTAGGGCGCCCGTCATAACAAGGTTGTTTAATTGCTCCTCGGTTACTCGAGAGGGAGCCCAATTGCACTCATAAACTTGTTTAGCCATGACAAGGAAAATCTGAAACATGAGTATTACCGGTTTAAGATTTACAGTGGACAACTATACAGCGGTATGAGGATACTAGCATATTGGTAAACCGGAGGCTGGCAATGGAACAGTGTAATGCATTGGCGGTTCAACAGGGGACTAATGGTATCTACCGGGTCATCATTTTTTCTGTGAGGTTAAACCGGCCAATCTGGTATTCAAGGGGTGTAAGAGAAGGAAGAAACAAGTTTCACATCTTGCTATGTTAATTTCAGATCTACCGCGCATGGGAAAAACAAAAGATATTCTGACCTAAATTCCAGTATACAGAAGGTTCACTAAGATGAGATGAGTTGGATATCAAACAGGTGCTGAAACTGCTAAAGCATGAGATCTATGTGGTTTAAACTACTACCGCACGAGACCTATGTGGTTTTTGGATCTAACCCACGGATATAAACAAGGGAAAAGAAGGGCAGCGACGAACACCGATGAACGACGGAAACCCTAAGCGCAGATCCATGGTAAGAGAAAGGGGAGACTTACGGGTGCTGTTGAGCAGCGGCAGCGCGCGGAGGAGCTCTGGTATGTTCAGGTCGATGCAGCGGCCAAGGGTGGTGCAGCAGTCGAAGGTTGACAGCGGCGGCCGAGCTCGAAGGTTTGGGCGTCGCGAGGACGAAGATGAAGCGAAGAGGCACGAGGGGGAAAATGAAAAGACCCCCTGGCCCTATTTATAAGAAGATAAACGACAGATGCGAAAATCGAGGAGCCGGATTTTTTGATGTAAGGTGATGCTGTCGCCTCGATTGTCAGAGGCTCGTTAATGACAGCTGACGTCACGGCGGTTTACCAAGATCCTAGAAGATGATGTCATGGCGGTTTACAAAGTTGTGTGAAGATTTTGAAGAGAAATTTTCTCAAGTATTGAGGATTGACATGAGCCAGTTCAAATCAATCTGGGGCCTAATGTTGGGGATATTACCACTGGGCGTAAATCGGCCAGGAGAGGCCGGGTTAACTTCATAAGTAGTTCATCTGTATCTGAAGCCCATGAAGACAGACGGTGGCGCTTCATGAAGGCTCAGGGCCCAAAGCCGGTTTAAGGCATGTAGGCACAAACCGGCATTGAGATGTAAACTTGTATTGTAAGATATGCGTAGCAGAGACCGAGCCGTACACGATTATGAGCCGGCCTCGGAGTCTGTAAACCAACGGGCGTCAACCCATGTATATAAGGGGACGGCCCGGCGGCGGTTCAAGGTCAACAACTCGAGACTCAGGCAAAGCATATTCGCTCCCTGGTCATCGAAACCCCATCAATTCCATCACAACTAGACGTAGGCTTTTACCTTCATCGTAAGGGGCCGAACTAGTATAAAACTCTCTTGTGTCCCTTGTCCACTTTAACCTCTTTAAGCTAACCCGTAGCAATGGCTCCACGACTAAGTCCTTTCTCTAGGACATCTGCCGTGACAAAACCATGACACTATCAAAACGTTTATTCCAACTCCGAGATGCTTGCACTAGTCCATAAATAGATCGCTGGAGTTTGCACACTTTCTTAGCATCCTTTGGATCGATAAAACCTTCAGGTTGCATCATATACAACTCTTCTTCCAGAAATCCATTCAGGAATGCAGTCTTTACATCCATTTGCCAAATTTCATAATCATAAAATGCGGCAATTGCTAACATGATTCGGACGGACTTAAGCATCGCTACGAGTGAGAAGGTCTCATCATAGTCAACTCCTTGAACTTGTCGAAAACCTTTCTCAATAAGTCGAGCTTTGTAGATAGTAACATTACCGTCATCGTCAGTCTTCTTCTTGAAGATCCATTTATTCTTGATGGCTTGCCGATCATCGGGCAAGTCAACCAAAGTCCACACTTTGTTCTCATACATGGATCCCATCTCAGATTTCATGGCCTCAAGCCATTTTGCGGAATCTGGGCTCATCATAGCTTCCTCATAGTTCGTAGGTTCGTCATGGTCAAGTAACATGACCTCCAGAACAGGATTACCGTACCACTCTGGTGCGGATCTTACTCTGGTTGACCTACGAGGTTGGGTAGTAACTTGATCTGAAGTTACATGATCATCATCATTAGCTTCCTCACTAATTGGTGTAGGAGTCACAGGAACAGATTTCTGTGATGAACTACTCTCCAATAAGGGAGCAGGTACAGATTTATGACAGCTAATTGTTCATCAGGAAAGCTATCATCAATGGGTAGTGGGTCATCAAGAACATTCTCTAACCTAGACAAGTTGTCTGCAATGGGGTTCTCAGCTCCCTTTCTATCAATAATATGCAAATCAAATTCTTGTAGAAAGAGAACCCATCTAATAAGTCTAGGTTTAGCATCTTTATTTTCCATAAGATATTTAATAGCAGCATGATCAGTGTGAACAGTTACTTTAGAATCAACAATATAAGGTCTGAACTTATCACAAGCGAATACAACTGCTAAAAATTCTTTTTCAGTAGTAGCATAATTTCTTTGGGCAATGTCTAGAGTTTTACTAGCATATTGGATAACATTTAATTTCTTATCAACTCTTTGTCCTAGAACAGCTCCTACAGCATAATCACTAGCATCACACATGATTTCAAAGGGTAAATTCCAATTAGGCGGCTGAACAATAGGTGCAGAAATCAAGGCTTTCTTAAGTATCTCAAATGCTTCTACACAATCATCATCAAATACAAAAGGAACATCTTTTTGTAAGAGATTAGTCAGAGGCCTAGAAATTTTAGAGAAGTCTTTAATGAACCTCCTATAAAAACCGGCATGACCAAGGAAACTTCTTATACCTTTAGTGTCATTGGGACACGGCATCTTTTCAATAGCATCAACTTTAGCTTTATCAACTTCAATACCTCTTTCAGAAATTTTATGCCCCAAGACAATACCTTCATTAACCATAAAGTGGCACTTCTCCCAATTCAAGACAAGATTAGTTTCTTCACATCTCTGCAAGACTCGATCAAGGTTGCTTAAGCAATCATCAAAAGAAGTTCCATACACAGAGAAATCATCCATGAAAACCTCAAGAACCTTTTCACAAAAGTCAGAGAATATAGCAGGCATACATCTTTGAAAGGTAGCAGGTGCATTACATAAACCAAAAGGCATACGTCTATAAGCAAGGGTACCGAAAGGGCAAGTAAAAGTGGTCTTATCCTGATCCTCTTTAGACACAGGTATTTGAGAGAAACCAGAATAACCATCTAGAAAGCAAAAATGTGTATGTTTGGATAATCTTTGTAGCATTTGATCAATAAAAGGTAAAGGGTAATGATCTTTTCTAGTAGCTTTATTTAATTTGCAGAAATCAATTACCATTCTATAACCTGTAACAATTCTTTGTGGGATCAATTCATCTTTATCATTAGGAACAACAGTAATACCTCCCTTCTTAGGGACACAATGGACAGGACTTACCCACTGACTATCAGCAACAGGATAAATTATACCTGCCTCCAGAACCTTTAGTATTTCATTTCTTACCACTTCTTTCATCTTAGGATTTAACCGTCGTTGGTGATCAACAACCGGTTTAGCGTCTTTCTCCAATTTTATTTTGTGCTGTCATAGAGTGGGACTAATGTCCTTAAGATCATCAGGAGTATATCCAATAGCAGCACGGTGCTTCTTCAGAGTTTTCAATAATTTCTCTTCTTCCGGCTCTAAAAGGTTAGCACTAATAATAACAGGATATATCTTTTTCTCATCAAGATAAGCATATTTAAGAGTATCAGGTAATGGTTTAAGCTCAAACACGGGATCACCCTTGGGTGGAGGAGGATCCCCTAGAATTTCAACATGCAAGTCGTGTTTCAAAATAGGTCCCTGTTTAAAGAATACTTCATCTATTTCCCTTCTTTCATTCATAAACATATCATTTTCATGGTCTAGCAAATATTGTTCTAAGGGATCATTAGGAGCCATGGCAATAGAAGCAAGACCAATAATTTCATCTTTACTAGGCAATTCTTTATCATGGGGTTGTCTACGAAATTTAGCAAAATTTAAATCATGAGACATATCCCCTAACCAACAGTAACAATATCTTTTTCGCAATCTATCCTAGCATTAACAGTATTCAAGAAGGGTCTACCAAATATAATGGGACAAAATTCATCTTGTGGGGAACCAAGAACAAGAAAATCAGTAGGATATTTAACTTTCCCACACAAGACTTCAACATCTCTAACAATCCCAACTGGTGAAATAGTATCTCTATTGGCAAGCTTAATTGTAACATCAATATCTTCTATCTCAGCAGGTGCAATATCATGCATAATTTCTTTGTATAAGGAATGAGGTATTGCACTCGCACTAGCACCCATATCACATAAGCCATGATAACAATGATCTCCTATTTTAACAGAAACAACAGGCATGCCTACAACAGGTCTATGTTTATTTTTAGTATCGGGTCTAGCAATTCTAGCACCTTCATTACAGAAGTAAATAACATGCCCATCAATATTATCAACCAAGAGATCCTTAAAGCAATACTAGGTTCAACTTTAATTTTCTTAGAGGTGTAGATGTTCTAGCATTACTCTTACGAACCACAGTTGAAGCTTTAGCATGATCCTTAATTCTAACAGGGAAAGGTGGTTTCTCAATATAAGCGGTAGGAACAATAGGATCAACATTATAAGTGATAGTCTTTTCTTCAAATTTAATAGGTTCAACTACTTTTACTTCAATGGGAGGATGATATTTAAACCACTTCTCCTTAGGGAGATCAACATGAGTAGCAAATGATTCACAGAAAGAAGCTATCTCAGAGTAAAGTCCATATTTAGTGTTAAATTCATGAAAAACATCGGTATCCATAAAAGATTTAACACAATCAAACTTAGGTGTTATACCTGACTCCTTACCTTCGTCGAGTTCCCAATCTTCAGAGTTGCATTTAATTCTTTCCAATAAATCCCATCTGAATTCAATAGTCTTCATCATAAAACAACCAGTACAAGAAGTATCGAGCATGGAGCGATTATTGAGAGAAAGCCGAGCATAAAAAATTTGAATAATAATTTCTCTTGAGAGCTCATGATTGGGGAACGAATATAACATTGACTTAAGCCTCCCCCAAGCTTGAGCGATACTTTCTCCTTCCCGAGGCCAAAAATTATATATATAATTACGATCACGATGAACCGGATGCATAGGATAAAACTTCTGATGAAATTCCAATTTCAATCGGTTGTAGTTCCATGATCCAACATCATCACATAGCCTAAACCATGTCAATGCCTTTCCCTTCAAAGATAAAGGGAAGACCTTCTTCTTGATAACATCCTCGGGCATACCTGCAAGCTTAAATAATCCACAAACTTCATCCACATAGATTAGGTGCATATCGGGATGTAACGTTCCATCTCCTGTAAAAGGATTAGCTAGCAGTTTCTCTATCATACCTGAAGGAATTTCAAAGTAAACGTTTTCAGTAGGTTTAGTAGGTTGAGGATCAACTCTTTTCTCTACTGGTCGGGGTGAAGATACCCCGAACAAGCCCCTCAAAGGATTATTTTCCACAGTAACAAGTGACAGTAAATTTCAGCACACTATATAAATTTTTCCTTACCAAATTCCACCTACCAAAGGTGCTTCACTCCCCGGCAACGGCACCAGAAAAGAGTCTTGATGACCCACAAGTATAGGGGATCTATCGTAGTCCTTTCGATAAGTAAGAGTGTCGAACCCAACGAGGAGCAGAAGGAAATGACAAGCGGTTTTCAGTAAGGTATTCTCTACAAGCGCTGAAATTAGCGGTAACAGATAGTTATATGATAAGGTAATTCGTAACGGGTAACAAGTAACAAAAGTAAACAAGATGCAGCAAGGTGGCCCAATCCTATTTGTAGCAAAGGACAAGCCTGGATAAACTCTTATATATAGGAAAGCGCTCCCGAGGACACATGGGAATTATCGTCAAGCTAGTTTTCATCATGCTCATATGATTCGCGTTCGTTACTTTGATAATTTGATATGTGGGTGGACCGGTGCTTGGGTACTGCCCTTCCTTGGACAAGCATCCCACTTATGATTAACCCCCCTCGCAAGCATCAGCAACTACGAAAGAAGAATTAAGGTAAACCTAACCATAGCATGAAACATATGGATCCAAATCAGCCCCTTACGAAGCAACGCATAAAGTAGGGTTTAAGCTTCTGTCACTCTAGCAACCCATCATCTACTTATTACTTCCCTACGCCTTCCCCTAGGCCCAAATAATGGTGAAGTGTCATGTAGTCGACGTTCACATAACAACACTAGAGGAAAGACAACATACATCTCATCAAAATATCGAACAAATACCAAATTCACATGACTACTTATAACAAGACTTCTCCCCTGTCCTCCGGAACAAACGTAACTACTCACAAATCATATTCATGTTCATAATCAGAGGGGTATTAATATGCATAAAGGATCTGAACATATGATCTTCCACCGAATAAACCAACTAGCATCAACTACAAGGAGTAATCAACACTACTAGCAACCCACAGGTACCAATCTGAGGTTTTGAGACAAAGATCAGATACAAGAGATGAACTAGGGTTTGAGAGGAGATGGTGCTGGTGAAGATGTTGATGGAGATTGACCCCCTCCCGATGAGTGGATCGATGGTGATGACGATGGTGACGATTTCCCCCTTCCGGGGGGGTGTTTCCCCGGCAGAACAGCTCCGCCGGAGCCCTAGATTGCTTCTACCCAGGTTCCGCCTCAAGACGGCTGCGCTTCATCCCGAAAGCTTCCTCCTTATTTTTTTCTAGGGCAAAAGACACCTTATACCAGAAGATGGGCATTGGGGGGCTTCCAGGTGGCCCACGAGGCAGGGGGCGCGCCCTCCACCCTCGTGGATAGGGTGTGGCCCCCCTCTGGTGGTTTCTTCGCCCAATATTTTTAATATATTCCAAAACTGACTTTCGTGGAGTTTCAGGACTTTTCGAGTTGTGCAGAATAGGTCTCTAATATTTGCTCCTTTTCCAGCCCAGAATTCCAGCTGCCGGCATTCTCCCTCTTCATGTAAACCTTGTAAAATAAGAGAGAAAAGGCATAAGTATTGTGACATAATGTGTAATAACAGCCCACAATTCAATAAATATCGATATAAAAGCATGATGCAAAATGGACGTATCAGGGTCTAGATTGGATCTCGTGGATACAGAGGCCTTGCGGCGGCGAAACTTCTGATCTAGGTTAACCCCGAAGGGTTTTGGAATATTTGGGAATTTATAGGGCGAAGAGGGGGTACGGGAGGCCACCGAGGTGGGCACAACCACCAGGGCGAGCCTGGGGGCCCAGGCGCGCCCTGGTGGGTTGTGCCCCCCTCGGGGCACCCCCAGGTGCTGCTCTGGCCCAATGGATGTCTTGTGGTCCATAAAAAATCCACACAAAAATTCGCGGTGTTTGGACTCCGTTTGATATTGATCTTTTGCTATAAATTTGCTATAAAATGATTGTAAAACATCCAAGAATGATAATATAACAGCATGGCACAATAAAAAATTATAGATACGTTGGAGACATATCAGGGCGGGAGCCCCTCCGAGATTGGATCTCTCTCTCTCTCTCTCTCTCTCTCTCTCTCTCTCTCTCTCTCTCTCTCTCTCTGCTTCCTTCTGTTTCTGTGTTCCTAGATTCTGGCCTTTCACCGTTTCTTAAAGTCCCGGAGATACATAACTCCGATTGGGCTGAAATTTTAACACGATTTTTATCCGGATATTAGCTTTCTTGTGGTGATAGAAGGGTACCAACCGCCTTACGGGGTGACCACAAGGGTCGAGGGCGCGCCCTATCCCCTGGGGCGCGCCCCTGTGGCTTGTGGGCCCCTCGGCAACGTCTCGCGTTGATTCTTTTCCCAAAAATCACATATATTCCAAAAAAATCTCCATCATTTTTTATCGCGTTTCGACTCCGTTTGATATGGATATTCTGTGAAACAAAAAACAAACAACAAATAGGAACTGGCACTAGGCACTGGATCAATATGTTAGTCCGAAAAATAGTATAAAAGTTGCCAAAAGTATGTAAAAGTTGTAGAATATTGGCATGGAACAATCAAAAATTATAGATACGACGAAGACGTATCACGTGGGCACGCTTTCTCAGCCGCGTACGTGGCGTTTGCACCATAGGGTGCACCGCAATAGGCGATGTCAGCACACGTTTTGTTCCAACAACCGTGTGCGCTCGTTATTACCATCGTGCATGCTTCTTTTAATTAGAATGTGTGCCAGTCTAGCGCACACACGTTGATCTGTCTAACTGTTTCTGTTTGTTGTGGATAATCGCAAACAGTTCATTCGTGTGAAGTGTACGCCGTCAATCACAGACACGTTGATCTGGCAGACCGTTTGTGTTGTGTTTCCTAATCGCAAACAGTTCATCCGTCTGAAGTGTATGCCCTCAATCGCACACACCTTCATCTGGCTGCCCGTTTCTGTTGTCCCGCCTCATCACAAACAGTTAATCTGACTGAACTGTATGTCGTATATCGCACACACCTTCATTTGGATGCCCATTTTTGTTCTTCTTCCGCATCACAAACAGGTCATTGAACTGAACCGTATGCCCCACATCACACACGCAACTAAAATCCGAACCGTGTTTGATGTATCCGCCATCACAAACGTTTGCATCTTTTTTGACGGTTTTTTTACATCACCGTTTGCGATTAATGCATCGCACACAATTTCGTTGAAGGGTCTCTGATTGTAGTGTCGCGTTAGCAGCATCCTGCTGTAGTGTAACTTAAGACAAACTCATTTGCAATGATTTCATAATTCAACCTATTTGAAAATATTCAAACCATTTAGCACAAACTCAAACTCATTGCATATGTCAGATAACTTAACTGATCCATTACACATTAACCAAGCACTAACTTAACTTGTCTAGTACACATTGCAACTAAACCAAGCACTCCATTATAACTAGATCGCTTACAAAGTCATCACTACATTAGCATCTTGCCTGCAACTAAACCAAGCACAAATACAGTGAAAACAAACAGCACATTCTGGTATTTGGCCCTAATCCTAGCTATCTCTACATTCTTCTCTCTCGGTTGATTTTGCAGAGACAGAACCATGGCCTCCCTTGTTGCTTGATCTTCACTAGGAGCTACCATTGCAAATTGATATTCAGATCAAGCAAAAGTTGCAGAGCCTTTAAGCCTCTACACTTGATCACGTGCATCCCCAATCAAATCACTCCAAAATTTCGGCAAAGCATCATCATGCCACTCAACAAATCCACAACCACTGCTACTTGTGAGCTACGTTGGGATTTTCTCGAAGAGGAGAGGATGATGTAGTACATTAGAGATAAGTATTTCCCTCGGTTAAGAACCAAGGTTATCGATCCAGTAGGAGAACCACACAAGACCTCGTGAACAACACTTACACACAAAAGAACAAATACTTGCACCCCAACGCAAATAAGGGGCCGTCAATCCCTTGGCGGTTAATACCAAGGATCAAGTCTGCTAATGGTAGACAGATAAACAAAACACGAAATAAAATAAAAGTAAATAAAGTGCAGCAAGGTATTTTTGGATTTTAATATATGATAAAGATTGACACGGGGGCCATAGTTTTTACTATAGGCTTCTCTCTTGAACATAGCATACGGTGGGTAAACAAATTACCGTTGGAAATTGATAGAAAAGCGCATAGTTATGACGATATTCAAGGCAATGATCATGTATATAGGCATCACGTCCGAGACAAGTTGACCGACCTGCATCTACTACTATTACTCCCCACGTCGACCACTATCCAACATGCATCTAGAGTATTAAGTTCATAAAGAACAAAGTAACGCCTTAAGCAAGATGACATGATGTAGACAAAGTGAACTCAACCAATATGAATAAACCCCATCGTTTTATCCTTAATGGAACGATACAAATATGTGTCATGTCCCCATCTGTCACTGGGATTCACTACAAAAAAAAGACACTTCCGTGATGATACGTGTTTGTCACAGTAGGTCGCGTTTTTTGTCATGCATGTACATCCATGACAAATTTATGACAGAATCAAGATAGCATACATGTGCTGTCGTAGAAGTGTTCCATGACATTACCAAAATTATCATCACGGAAGTGTCCACTTCCATGACGATAAATCGCGCGCCACAGAAGTGCTTTCGTCAAGGGTGACCGACACGTGGCATCCACCGTAACGGAACGCCGTTAAGCTATCGGGTCCGGTTTTGGATCCGATAACCCGTTAACAGCCCCGACCAATGGGGATTTTCCACGTGTAAAATCATCATTGGCTGGAGGAAACACGTGTCGGCTCACCGTTGGGACAGATGTCATCCACTCATTGGACCCAAGGCGCCTATGATACGTCGACACGTGGCATGGCCCAACATAGGCCCATATAGGTTAAAAAGGCCAGCCCAGTCAAAGGCCCGTAGTACTTACTCAGGTACTAGTGGGCCAGCCCAATAACGGCCTGCTTAATAAAGGCCCATTTACGGCCCGAAGCCAGATCTGGCCCGTTAATTGTTCGCCGAATATTTGGGCCCATTTACGGCCCGAAGCCAGATCTGGCCCGTTAATTGTTCGCCGAATATTTGGGCCCAATTACAGCCTAGTGACTTTCGGCCTGTTAGAGGCCCGATGTAGACATGGGCCCATTTCAGCCCGGTGTGACTTTCGGCCTGGGAATGGCCCGTGCTGCCCATGGGCCATATATGGTCCGACGGGACATCGGGCCCACTAACGGCCCGTGATAAAGGTGGCAACAGTTAAGCCCAACGTGACTTTGGGCCTGTTAAAGGCCTGTCGCATAATTCGGCCCGTTGATGTCTGTACTAAGCTTTCGGCCTCTTAAAGGCCCATGATATCAGTGGGCCAACTAAGGCCCGAGATATGTTTCGGCCTGGTAACTGCCCGTGATATAACTGGGCCCAAAAAGGCCCGGTTTACATTTCAGCCTGCTGAAGGCCCGTCGACGACTAGTGAAAATTGAGGCCCAATATGCATTTCGGCCTGCTAAAGGCCCATGGTTTCATCTGGGCCGTAACAGGCCAGTACAATATTCAGCCTGTTAATGGCCCAACGCTACCTGGGCCAAACTAAGCGCTGGGTCCACAAAAGGCCCAACTAAAATATAGGCCGGTGTAAGTTGTGGGCCTCGCGCAAAGTGTGAAGGCCCCAATCATTCGGGCCCAAGAATGATGCAGGCCGGCCCAATTGTGGCCCGCTAAACACCAGGCCCGTTAGAGGCGAATGTTTCGGCCCGGTCGACTACATCTGATTTTTTTCAGATAGCGAATGATGGCAGTAACTAGTAGGAATTAAGAACAAACCTACTCTATACAATAAAGAAATTACGGCATAGTAACTAAGAATAAACCTACACTATACAATAAAGGATTTATGGTATATTACATCCACTGGGCATCGAAGTTCGCCACCAGTGATCATAAAGCGCAACGAAGAAGCAGATTACAAAAACTGGGCACCATTGCAGCGTAACAAAATAATACTGAACCGAGACCACTTCCAAGACAGTTCAAGAAAGGTTAGCCTTGCGCGGGAACTGCTGCGCAAGCTGCTGAGCAAGGCTGTGAGACCGGCCTAGCATGTCGGTCATAGCTTCCAGGTGTAGCTGTTTAGCGATGAGGTTCTCATTGGTGTTCTCCGCAATCTTTCTTAGAGATAGGACTTCAAGTCGAAGTTGAGTTGCAGAATGCCTTTCTGCTAGAACTTGGGACTGAAGAAGTCGAACTGATTCAGACAACGAATTCTGTGAGCTTGTCTGACTGCTAGTCTCAAGTAACTTGAACACTGCATCAAGACAAGACTTTGGGGTTGTCTCGCTATCTTCAAGATGTTTTGCCTTCTTTGCTGCAATATATGTTGGGTTTGTCGCACAGCCTTCAGCAGACTTGTGCATGCCATCAGGCATATCACCCTGAAACAAAGCAGAGAGATGACAGGTTTTGCACGTGTATAAACAAAGATGATAACTGTGCTGTCAATTCCATCCAATTTCAAATTAGAAAATAAAGAGTAAGTTCAAAATATCAATAGCATAATTTGGCATTGTTCATAATGCGGGGAGCTTCACCACACTACTGGATTACCATGTCAACATAACAAGCATAGATGAAGGGCAAAGAAAATCATTGTATCTATTTTGGTTAATGTGCATGGCATGTTGTTCATATCATCAGCCACATCAGTAAGATAAAACAGGAGATGACAAGGTGCAAACGTGGGCTGCTTCACCACACACTGGATTATAGATCCACAAAAACAAGCATACATATAGGGAGTATTGAGTAATGTGCATGGTATGAATAAGGAATTTGGTTTTACAAGTAAAACTTAGAACTTACGGTTCTTGCGAACATGCATTTTGGTAGAAACAGCAAACTAAACAGCAGTAAACGATAGGGAGTATGAGCAAATTAAACAGCAGTTGAGGATAAAGGCTTTAGAAGGACTGACTTACATTAACAGTTAACACCGGCTTTATAATGCCCTTCTCCATGTCAAGGGAAGGATAACTCAAGAATTTCAGCACAGAATCTTCTTCATAAGCATTGCCTGTACTCTACATTTTGTAGAGAGTAATTATAGATATGATAATACTGGAAGGGATAGAGGATAATGAAGATAAGATGCAGATTGATGCTACATAATCAACTACCAATCCCTGGAAGTACAAGCATTACAGGACAAAATGTACTGACAAGAGCAATGGGCTACACTTCTGCACTGGCATTGTCTGTGTATTCTACTTTTTGGTAAGATTAAATATAGATCTGATCTTTTTTAGTAAATGGTGGGCGAGGGAGATAAGATGCAGAATGCTACACAATGAACCAATCCCTCTTCCCATAATACAAGAGTGTTTTGAACACTGGTGTACTGTACAAAACGTTCTTATATTATGGGACGGAGGGAGTAGCTGTTAATGTAAGTACAGTCATAGACGACGTTCAGTCCTTACAAGAGGACTGCAGAGCTAAACCTCTTCAAAAGCATTGGGTTGATTCTAAATTTATGTAAGAGTCCATACGGATCTTATAATGTCCACCAAATGGACGATAACGAGGCTAACATGTGCAGTGATGCTACATAATCAAACAGCTATGAAAGTAAGTATGGTCATACAGGGCAAGAGGTACTCACAAGAGCAATGCAGTGTGCAGTATAGTTGCGAGATTCTGTGGTCCCTTGAGAACGAATGTTCTCCTGCTAACAGTTTTCGTACAAGTGAGACGTTAAGGCAAATGCAGAAATGTAGTTCAAATTGTGATGTGATATCATAGATAGTACCTTACGCTGCAGCCGAGACCAATGTGTAACAAGATTATTCCAGTCACCGTCGGATAAATGTAGCACCGGAGACTTTACAGAAATTTCGTTTAGAGGCTTGCCATCGAAGTGCGCTTGCCTCAGGTAGGAACGATACTTCATCAACGAGTGCTTGAAAAGCGCAACCAACCCTTGCTCGTCTTCACAATCCAGTTTGGTCCTCGCCTATTTAAAAGAATGAAATCTTGTGTCTTCTGTCAGCAGAAACATATGCAGTAATGACCATGAATAACATTAGTACATTACTTACGCGTAAGTTGCGGAGGAAGACTGGAAATTGTTCTGTGTCTGCGGTATAATCTTTCCATGAAGGAAAGATGCGCACAAAGTTCCTGACAACAATATAAGCTTTGTCTTCTAAACTGGGAAGAAATGGAACAGGGGTCCTATTTGCTGCAATTGGGGCTCTCTCTGGTGCGAAAAGGGATTTGGCAACTGGATTTGGTGTACTCTTTGCTGGAATGGGGGTTTTGCGTCGTAGAGCTGGTGCTATGTCAACTGGCATAATCATAATGTTTGCTGCAGTTGGGGTCTGCTGAGTTGGGGCATCAGAAATGACCAGTGTAGTAGGGCTAGAGTCTGCTAGAGTTGGGGTGTTTTGTGGGTCAGGTGATATTGCAACTACACCTAATGGGCTATTTGATTTATCAGGTGCCACTACCTTTTCCAAATACTTTGCTTGCGCTCCTCCACGATCAGCAATCGCCCTCTTCCTTTTGAACGTCTGATACACAAGAACAACATTTGAATGGATAAATATGGTATGATGACAGATGGAATATGTACTGAAAATGGATAGGCAGGCCGTATTCACATACACGATGTGTAAACTAAGCTAATGGCAGTTCAACAAAGTAGAAGCAATGCAAAGCATCAGTTGCAAGATATGTGCGACAAATATAACCTTGGAAAGTTAGAGCAAGCACCTTGATGGGTGAATAAGATAGGGCATCTTCCTCTGACTCCTCCACTAGGGAGCTACATTGACTTAGGTCTCCCTCTAGCTCAGAATCACTGTTAGGATCATATTCTGAGCATGAATCTGTAGGTGGAGAGCGTTTGCATTGCATTGCATCCAGACTTGATTTCAGTCCCTTAATGCCAAGTTTGACAGCCATGGCATTGTTCTGCTTTATTCTTTTCATGCGCGCAAGCTCATAATCATTATGATGCTGTTCAGAATCTGAGATTCATGAAAACATAAAAAGTAGTCAGATTATCTATGGAATGCATTGCGGATTCAACTCGAAGAGTGTCTCCCTATAAACCCCTGCATATGCAAAGTTCACCCCCAACCGTGCTGACCAGACCACACACAGAAATACAAACCCCTTATGTCTCTATAACAGGCAGACACACATTTCAAAACTGAAGTAGGAACATTAGAATTATATGAAATTCGTATTTGAACAAATAAACTAAGGAATTATGAGTGGCATAATGTTTAGCTTCAAGGGTGGAGTGTTGGTAGTGCGACACAAAGCAAGTAGGCAGATTGTATTCCCTGTAAAAGATCGAAGCCTATGTAAAAGCTGGAAATGACACTTTCTTTCTATACAATGCAGTGTTCGTTGCCCACACATGATGGAAGAGATCACATAGAGAAATACTATTCACTCATGTCTACGGTTGCAGTATTTAGAAACAGGGTGGTCCACCCTAAAAGAATATTGACAACAAATATGACAAGGCAAGCATAGATGTAGTGAATCAATCATTTACTTGTGAGCTCACTAGGACAAGTATGCAGAATTGTAACTGCAGTAAGAGACCGTCCAAAATCTGAATCAAGAAGTTTGTCTAGCACTTATTGTTTGCAACTAATCGACGTGAATAATTGGATATTATATCGAATGAGTAAGAAAGACAAGTAAAATTTTCAACAAACCTGGCTTGCAGTAGTAATCTGGGTCAATGTCACTACGACCAACAATCCAAAATGACTAGTGTCTGTTCCTAGGGCCGGAATTTTGAAAACCCTGTGAACTTTACAGGTACTAAAGATTACCGAAATACATCTGAACCATTAAGTGTAGGTAGCACTGAGCACACAACAAACCCTAATGACAGTCCTGCCTAATGAGTAATGAATCAATTAGAAAATGGGTGATGAGGAGTGGCTGCTGAGTGTTGAGGACTTATCTCAGGATAAATCGGGTTGGCTTAGTGGGTGCTGCACGCCTGAGCCCTGAACGGACTGGGAAGGTAGGCACGGCGGCGCGCCCGGGCAGCGGTGACGCTGTTGGGCGAGCGGCTCCTGACCTCCTGTTAGTCCGGCGTCTCCTCCTAGAGTCATGCCGTCCGGGGACGGCAAGTCGCCGGCGAGGCAGGCGGCTGGGGGCGAGTAGAGATCGGAAGCGCGCAGCAGAACAGAGGGGAATCGGGGCCTGGGACGACCCAAAATCCCAGGGTGGGCCGGCCCACCGTGGGCACCCTGTAGAGATACACACCCGAGCGGCGAACATGCATTTTCGAAACTAATTTAGGAACATTTAGCTGACCAATTAAACGAATCTGTTTTAATAATATCAGATTCGTATTTGAACAACTAAGCTTGTTTAGCTTGATGGGTCGAGCAGTGCTATTATGACACGAAGCACGTATTCTGATCGTATAGTGATCATAAAAGGGGGAAACCGGAGAAATGATATTTAGCAGCCATTGTTTGCTTCGAACTAAGAACTAAATTCTAAGAGCTGAAAAGAAAGTAGAGTAACCAAGTTAAGATCTATTTTCTGGTTGAGATCAAAAAGTTGAGGAGATATGAAGTACCACCTCTCTTGCGGCGCCGTGTAGGCATCGGGGGTGCGATGGCTGTCGGTGGCGTTGAAGCAGATCTGCGACGGTAGACGGGTGCATCGGGGGATAAGTCCCGTTGCGGTGGAAGAGAAGGTCGTGTGAGCGGCCCCGGCAAAGAGGACGACGGCGCCGATGAAGCGAGAGGACGTGATGCAAGGCTCTTGGTCCGTCGCCGTGGATGAGAAACGTCCATCTCTAGCAGTGGACGACGCGGTCTTGGTAGGCGCTCCGGCATGGTGGAGGACGGTGGCGATGGATGTGGTGGAGGACGGCGGCGATGGATGTGGTGGAGGACGGCGGCGATGGATGGGGTGGCGGACGGAGGCTGGTGTGGGGATGGTGTTCTAGCGCGGACGGTGTATGAATGGGAAAATGGAGGGAGAGGTACGGGGAACCATGTTTTTGGGACGCGCCTGTCTGAAATATGGGAAAGTTACGAACTTAGCCCCCGTTTAAAATTTGGACGTCTCGTCGGTTGGGGATACGACGGTAATCTCGCATCTCGCCAATATTTGCCCAGAGCGATTTCGGGCGAGGAGAGGGTGGTTGGCCCATGGTTGGCGCCCACGGTGTATGAACGGGGCTGACAGGTAGGGCGGTTGTGTCACGTCTGAGTGAAGTTACAAACCTGCCCCTATTGAAAATATTTGCCTACATCGATTTCGGCCGAGTCGAGTTTGTTTTGCCGCCCACCGTGTATGAATGGGGAAATGGAGGGAGAAACAGAGGTCTTTCGGACGGGCTTGAATCAAATGTGTTTTGCCGCCCATGTTTGGCGCCCACCGTGTCGGAATGGGCTCAGAGGCGGTCGTGTCACGTCTTATTGAAGTTACTATCCTACCCCTATTTAGAGCAGTGGAAATCGGGCCGATGGATTGTCCGTGTAATGGGTAGACAGTAATTTCCATCTCCCAAACACTTGGCTTCGGGCAGCCGACGTGGGAGTGGACATTTTGCCGCTTCTTTCGAATTTTGGGACAATAAGCATCCACGTTTACCCTGGCAACTAAATTCGAATCCATTTTGTATTCCTATACGAATCTTTATAAATCATTCTATGTGTTTTTATATATCTTCAAAAGGACGACAAAGATGTATTCCACTGTCATATATGAATATGGTTTACAAATGCCGATACTCAAATTCAGAAGCTAGAATCCAGTTTAAGGTGAATTCGAATATTTGGAACACTTCATGTCCAACTCAAATGTCACACGCAGCATAATGTGTACTCCCATTTAGATATGTACACAAGCGATGTATCAAGATTCAAATACCGAGTGAATCAACCAAGAATGTACAGAACTAACAGACATATAAACACTTATAGAGTATATGGATCAATAATATCAACTAACATACATAAGCCAGGCCGCTGTACTTTTCTTTGCTACAACAGCATCCTTTTTTTAGCCAAGCTACTACAGCATCTTGGCCCTTTCCGATGCGTGCCACTTATGGTCCATCTATACTACTATTATTGCTGAATGCACATTCAGCCCGATTGGCATATTTGTAGGTCTGGCACAGCAATCAAAATGAAATGTCTCCGAGTCTTATCAATTAATACAGACTTGTGCTCAAATAAAATTACAAACCAAAAAAACAAAAAAACAATTATTACATGATCTCTAAAACAAATGGTTTGATTGATTACATGAACAAACAACACAAAGGTTATTCAACGATGGAAAGAACATTTCACCTATGATTTACCAAGTGGGAATTTAATTTCCTTTTTTCCTTCAGGACCTTAACAATGTGGTCAGTCTCAGCTTGCTTCGTTTTGAAATCCACCAAATATTTAATGGTTGTCTTGAGTACTGCTACTGATTGTGCTGTTTGCTTCCTCAACATGTCAACTTCATCTCTAAGTGCAGAAGCAGAATCTCTTTCTACCACTAGTTTAGCCTCTAGAGCATCAGCAGTTGGCAATTCATAATGCACGATTGGGCCGGTGCCACTGCTGTGGGATGATACAACGTCCATGGGGACCTCGCTCTTTGATCTTGGGCTAACCTGTTTTGCCATTAAAGTTCCGATTGGATTCAGAAAAGTTGAAGTTAGCAAAACATCTCAACTGGGAGTTATAACAGCAAACCAGTTAAACAAACAAGGAATTAAAGAGTTTCAATTCGATGCTGAAAAGTAGTTATTAACATCATTGTAACCCGTTGTTGCAGCAGCAAAGCAGTTAAACAAACAAGTAGCTATTTAAGTTCAGGCAAACAGGTAATTCTTAACAGTAAGTATCAAACACATAGATAGGTGCAGTCTATAATAGGATTAACAGGCTGTGGCATTATGTAATCAGTAGCAAACTAAATTAAGCCAAGCAACGTAATTGAACAATTTTGCAATAAGTGGCTAACTAAAATTCCGAGAAGCAGGTAACTGAACTTACGCTAGTTCTTTGTACAGGCACACTGCAACTTCTTTTTCGCTTACAAGGTTGTACGAAGGAGTCCATGGCATCAATTGCTTGGATACGCAGTCCCAATACTTCTTTCTTCCCACACTGCATTGGTAAGTCGAATGGTTAATCTGGTAAGATGGTGCGTCCTTGATATGTTATATGAGGACGTGTAGTCAGACTAGTTGTAGCCACACACATCACACTGGCTTTTACTGTATATTTCATGCGATTACTTTTGGCATATCGAGATCTAAGCAATCTACAATAGGATGAAAAGACTGGCATCCTTCACATTATTGGCGAACTCAGTTCATAGAAACAAGCAATTCAACCATTCTGTGGGTAAATCAAAAGCGCCACTGGAATATTTTTCACTACCCCTATCATACACGCAAAAAGGGGCGACGCCACCATAGGGGCTGGTATGGGCGGCCGCCTCGGGTGGCTCGAAAGTGTGCACCTAGTTTGAGTCGTCCAGGTTGGCCCAGGCTAGTTTTGTTCGTCCCAACGCACGAGCAGGCAATGTAAAAAATGAAGAAAAATGTTTCAATTTGGATAGGCCAATAACATAAGTGCAAGGCAGGCCCTATAGCAGGCTCGCGGCCCAAACGAGCGCCTCCCATATCGATCGACAGCAGGAAAAATCCCAATTCATCCGCTCCAGCCTCCAGTCTGGTTCGCTCCTAACCTAGCCGCCGCTGGACAGACCGACACAGCACTTCCTCGCGCCCTCGTTGGAGGGCGGTCGCCGGGCTTCAAGCGAACGGAAGGACAAGAAGATGAAGATCCAACCCTGGGTGTAGCCTGCGTGGGAGGCAGCGGCGGCAGCACGGGCATGGCATCGAGCTTGCGCAAACGGACAGTCGCAGCTTGCAAGAGTAGCATGCGCAACGAGCAGGTACATCACAGCCCTGATTATATCTAATTCAACTCTTCAATTTCTGGCCAATAGTTAAACCTGACGGTGTTGTAAAACTGCTTGTATGTAGGGAATCTATGAGAAAATGAAACCAATTTCTACTTATTTTATAACTCCCCCAATCAATACTGAACTGACTGAATCTGATGTATCTAATCAAGTTTCCGGTGCAAACATCCAAGCTCATGTTGTTCTTGAGCCTGAAGTGTCTAATGAACAGACTGCTAATGAAGGATTTGATGCAAACATTTTACATGCTCCTGGTGATGAACATATAGTGTCTAATGAGGCATCTAATGCAAGCATTTTGCAAGCTCCCATTGAAGGATTTAGTGTCTAATGATGATCTGCTATGTTGAGAGAGACATAGAGATTTGCAGGCATTGATGACAAGCAAATTATAGTGCATTTTCATGGCTTGAGGAAACGTCGAGGCCATCTACCAGAAAGTCCCCGTATCATGACAACGTAGCATAAATACTTTTCTAATCTGTTGTTTGAAACTATTGGCATACTTGTGCAGGATAGATATATTGATATGCAGTTTGCGCACTGGTTATAGGTGCAATTACACTTCGATATTTTCAGCCAGAGAACGAATAATTCAAGCAGGTACAGACCATGTTTGTAGTCCTTCTACACCATGTTGCATTTTGTGTTTTTTGGTGCTTGCATCATTTAGTGTTTATAATCTGAACTACTTTGGATCATTAGCTGGTTTTCAAAGTGCATGTAGCTTCACATTTCTCAAGTTATGTTGATTTCCGGAGTGCAAGTGCCTTCGTATTTTTTAAGTTAAATGTTCGCCCCTGGTAACTTGAATTCGTGGATCCGCCACTGCACACAAATCATACACGAATGCCAGTACGAATTAAATGAAATGCAGGGACTTACGCTAGCTCGTTGTACAGGCTCACTGCAGCTCTGCTTGCGCTTGGGATGTTCCATGTACAAGTCCATGTTACCACTTGCTTGGATGTGCAGGCCTTGTGCTCCTTGCATCCCCCTCTGCATTTTTGACACGGCGAATGGCTGATCAAATAAGAGGAATCGACCTTGCTGTTGTACCGGAGGACAGATACTTACAAGGTTATACGGGTGTGCAGGATGTGTACCAGATCCCGTAGCGCCGTCATGCTTCGCTAAAAAATGGATTTGCTTGTTTCAGATGATATCTCCAGAAGAAATAAGAGTTAAAGTCAGAGTTGGATAGGCGTGTAAGCTAAGAGAGCAGTGAAAGGATATCCAAACATCGTCGGAACAGTGAAGGGAGTGATGTGTGGATACCTAGTTCGGGCCGGCGTTTGGGCATGCTCGCCTAGCTAGAGTGCGGGTCACTTCAGAGCCGTTGAGGGTGATGCGCTGGCGTTGGCTGGCCGCGCACGGATGCAGATCTTGAGTGGCAGCGGAGCGCTACGATGCGGTGGACGAGACCGTTGGTGAAGCCCCAGCGGCCTCGGGGGCGGAGGCGCGACGATGTGCTCGGTGAAGTAGCCCCGGTGAGCTGGGAGACGGCGTCGGTGAAGCGCACCTGATGCGGTGGAAGTCGGTGTCTGTGAGGCACGTCGGTTGCGGCGGCCGACGTTGTCGGTGGACCACCCGGTGCGGTGGACGAGGGCGTAGATGAGGTAGCTCCGGTGCGGTGGTGAAGCGCGACCGTCGTCTTCGTCGTCGTCGTCCGGCACAGAGGTGGGGAAAGAGACGAGACGAGGGGCGATTCGAACTTTGCTTGGGTTGGCGGCGAATTAGGGATTTGAGCAATCTGGGCGCGGAAGGGGACGGTGGAGAAGGGAGATTTTGCAGGGCTGGAATTGGGGCCGCCAGATATTTCAATCCGAAACGTGGAAGCGCGAACTTATTTTGTCGTCGTCCTTTTTTTGGGTGGGTGGCTGGGTGCTACGCGTCCGTCCGACACACGCGACCACCACGACACGACCCTGGTGCGCCTACATTTGAGAATGCAAACGAATCTTCTTTCATTTGCAAACGAATCTGTATGTATTACCATGCCCGTGTTTTCCTTGCAATAATTAGTCATTCGAAACGAGATACTATAAATTAATTAATGAGGAGTTATTTGAAAAAAAATCGAAACGGTATCCACGCTAACGTGGATTAGAGTGTGTGTCACATAATTAGTTATTTGAATTAGAGTGTGTGTCACATAGCGATCTCCAATTCTAACGTGGATTTCGCATTTCACTGTATCCACGCTACTTTTTTAATACAAATTCATATGTATATGATGAACACCATGGTAGTGAGAAAACTTTTGGATGGATTCAAACATATGACCTACAAAATAGCACAACAAATCGAGTCAATGTCAACTTTTCGAAACCTAGTATGGCACGAATTCGAAATAATTACCCATATGCATGGTCCTCAGTTCAAATCTTACAATGTACACCGAATTGAAACATCGATATTAAGTCTCGTACTATCTACATTCAAATGTTGTTTTTAGCCCCCCCCCCCCCGCACACACGCTACATACTTCCTGTATCGGTCAATCTTCCTCTCCTAACCACCTTAGGAAGCTATCGGTTTCCAACACACATCCATTCTTTCTCTCCATGTTTCGATCTCTAACTCTCTCAACTACACAACCCCCTTTTTCCACTCTGTTACGAAATGTATTTACCTCACACACCCGCCATTGCACCCCATGCCGAGCTCTCTCTCTCTCCCTCTCCCTCTCACCCTCTCGCGCTAAATACATGCATTGCCTATCTAGCCCCCAACCTCTCGTGCGCACGCACGCACGTTGTCTATCTAGGTCACTCCCTCGAGACTGTCTCACTCTTTCTTCCGCACGGCGGGCCACACTCGCTCAATCTCGCTCTCTTTATCTGAGTCTCGTTTAACCTCGTTTTCTTTCACACACAAATGATATATCTCCCTGTTCGGGCCTCGATCGACACACTCTATACTCTCTCACACAGATTGTCTATCTAGGTCAGTCCATCGAAGCCACCCCCACTCTTTCGACCTCATGGCGGGCCACGCTCTCTCTCTCCCTCTCCCTCTCTCTCTCTCTCTTTGTATGTCTCGATTGACCTCGCTCTTTCTCGGACAAAAACGATATATCACCATGTTTGAGCCCAATTCGACTTATTCACATTGTATACTCTCTCACGCACATTGTCTATCTAGGTCACTCTCTCCAACCCGTCTCACTCTTTCGATCGCACGACGACCCTATGTGATCGATCGACCTTGCTTCCTCTCACGCACAAAATATATCTACACGTCTGTGACTGGATCATCTCTCAAGCTCTATCTTACAGCCCTCACCCTTGCCAAAAGCTCAATCGGACAATATCTCTCCAGAGCATATATATTTGTTCCATGAATGTCGGACCACACTCACTTTGTCTCTCTATCTATATGTCTCTCGATTGACCTCGCTTTCTCACGCCGTATCTTCCACACATTGAAGCTACCTCTCCATCCCTCGCAAAGCCGGAGCTATTTACATTGCGAGGGGCACTCCAACCTTGGATTAATTTGTGTAGGCATTTATTCCGGTCGGTTTAGATTATATTTTCATAGCATTCGGCCCACAACTACTCGAAACACCGTTGCAACCCCCGCAACTCCCCTAGTTGATTTCCCTCTGGCTCGGTCATCGCTCTCTCGCACGTCCTTTCTCGGCTTCAATGTCGCACCATGGTATTATTGCAAAAAACTCTGTTGTTCTCTTTAATTATTATAAATAAGCTACAAAACTACACACCGATAGTCCACTTGGAATGGAACAAATTTGGACCCACAAATTAAAGTGCTACAAACTACACACCGAGGGGCCCACATCTCATGAAACAAATTTGGACCCATATACAAATTAAAAAATAAAGGACGAGGATCGAACATGCGACCAGGGCCTTCAAGCCGCACGTCAATAGGCAACATATGTAGAACAGCAATGTTTGTTGTACCTCCCTTTGTTCACATAATGTTTTTATATTACCACAGCCTATTTAATTGATAACATGTAATATTATTTTTAGTACTATTCGCCTTCACTTACTGGTGGGTTCCATGTGTGCTCTCTCTCTCTCCTCCCCTTCTGCGTTTAGACGCACGAGCATACACGAAGAACTCGCGGGCGATGTTGCCGTTGACCATATCTGGACGCATTCATAAGTTACGGCACCAGTTTCACGTGTTAGCAGCACTAGTCAGTGTGTATGTGCAATGCACGTTAATTTGGAAGTATATTAAGTGCATGCGGATATTAAGTTGGATATTATTTGCGTGTTATTATGTGATTAGCACTATTTTTGGCATGAAATTAACTACACGCTAAACGTGTTGAGGGCTCGACATTGAAGCAGTCTAGGTCGTTGGATGACAAGGAATACATGTGGCTTGATGACGTTTTATATTTAATTTGATACGGCTCTAGCAGAACATTCAATCAATTAAACCATAGATTTCGTTCAGTCTGACTCCAACTTTAAATTATACGACGATCGATCTAAAATAAACAGAAATGCTAAACGTTCGGATTTTAAGCATGGCAATCCGAACGTTTTTCATGGAAAATTTAGATTACGCGGCGGCGGGGGGGCGTCTTGCGGTGGGAAGCGGCTCATGTGCCGTGCTTTGTGTGTCGTCGGGCCACTGACCGACAGCGACGGCGGCGTCTTGCGCCGTTGTTGGCGTACTCGTGGACGTTGGCCCTAGCTTCAAGGAAGGCCACAATGTTCTGGACTTCGGTCTCCAGGAGCGAGTCAACTGGCTGGAAGAGGCAACTGGCATTGGTGCAAGTAAGTGGTCGACGGCAGCCATCCATGCCGCTGAGGGGGGCACTAGCACCCGCGCGGGGACAGGCACTGTCAACGGCGCGGCGGAGACATTCGTGTGCACGGGCACCGGCACGGGCACGCACATTAGTGCACGCGCAAGCGCATGCGCTGGCAGGTGCCCAGGCGCGTGAAAGTCGGCGGGGACCTCGTGGAACCCCGTGGCATCAAGCTCGGCGACAATGTGCGGCTCCCAGTCCATCAATGCCACGAGGATGGGCGCTGGCGCAGTCGGGGCGACGGGAGCCGGAACGGGAGCGGGGACAGGCGCGGCGCCTTCCCGCAAGGCCAGTTCAAGCTCGTCCCAAAGCGCCTTATGTTCTTGAGACTCCGGCTGGGTGTCTTCCTCAGGAAACTGGAAGACTAAGGGCAGACCATCGTGATGCGGCATGGCGTACGTTTAGGTCAGGCTGGTTGGAGGTAGACGACAGGAGAATCGGAGAGGAAGAGAGAAGATTGTAGCGATACCGGGTAGTGCGGGGTTGATTTTAAACTGCGGCGCCGGCGACATTAAAAGTGGGAGCAGTTGGGACGAAGGTGGGCGGCGGAGCCTGGTCAAAGGGCTCGCCTCCCGGTGAGCCTGCACAGTGGTCTGCTCGCACGCCTCCCTGTCAGCCGGCGCAGCGGTCTGCTCGCATGCCTCCCGTCGACTCACACGCTTGCTCGGACGGCACCTGCCGATGAGAAGCGGGACTCGTGGCGGCACGTAAACGCCCACGGTTTCAATAGTGAAAGCGTTCGCCTTAACGTGACAGGTCTTTGTTCCAAAATACCTTGGCTCTTCATTTGTGCAACTTGTCATAAGCAGCTTGTCTCAAATTGAAGAAAAAAATTATGAAGTAATATTTGTGCCATATCACGTGACCATGCTCAGTTTCAAGAATTTATGGTCACTTTTGGATTTTCTGAAATTTAAGATCCAGGATTCGAAACAATATCATAACCTGCATCATGCAATAAATTTTCAAGCCATACATCTGTCCTGTTGTATTTCTTAAGAAAGGATTTGGTCAAACATTTTGCTTAGTTAGACTTCAGACAAGTTATATATGCAGAGCAAAAGGATAATCCCTCCGTACCAGTGCATTGCCTGATATATTAACTCAAGTACCACGAACAAACGGGCTCAATTCTGTGCTCATCCTGGTGTAGTAGTAGTACTACTAGGCAATGCAGTTGACGGGTGACCTTGGCGAGCGGCGACTGAGGGAATTGAACCGTGCTCGGCACGGTAGGTAACGTTGTCTAGTTACTTTGTTTTTGAACACAACATTGTCTAGTTATTAAAGCATCCCTCCGTTGTTCATCGGTAGTCATTATGGACCGGGGACATGAGGGGAATTTCCTAGGGCTGGAATTCTGGCCGCCAGATATTTCGACTCGAAACGTGGAGGCTCGACTGGTTGGGGTTGACTAATGTGCTTACCACGCACGCCACCAGAAGGACACGAGCCCGGATTTTTTATTTTTTATTTTTGTAGGATCAACACGAGCCAAGGTCTGGCTGGTACGCCGTTGGGTCAAACCATTCGAGAATACGAAAGGAACCTTTTAAGTTGCCGAATGAATCTATGTGTATTAGAATGCCCATATTTTCCTTGCAAATACTAATCTCAACGTGGTAATTGATTTATGACGAGTTGTTGAATTAGAGTGAGTTTGTGATATAGTGATCTCAATGTGGATTTCACATTTCATGGTATCCCTACTAAGTTTTTCAATGCAAATGACACCCACACAAGAACACAACAACAATCCAATAAGTATAGTGTATCTATTTTTCCAAACCATGCATGTATGACACGAATTCAAAAATACTCCTTCTGTTCCTAAATATTAGTCTTTTAGAGATTGCAACAAGCGACTACATACGGAGCAAAATGAGTGAATCTACACTCTAAAATATGTCTATATACATCCGTATGTGCCAGTCCACTTGAAATCTCTAAAAAGACTAATATTTAGGAACGAAGGGAGTAAAATGTAAGACATGCATGGTCCTCAATTCAATATTTAAAACGAACATGAAACTGAAACATGAATATTAAGTCTAGTACTACAGTACATGCAAATGTTGTGTTTAATTAGGCAGAGCTATGATTGTCGGGGGTCACCCCCTCGACCTTAGATAAAATTGTGAAGCTCTGTTTAGGGTTGTTTAGATTATATTTTTCCCCACCCTCCCAACAACCGATTGGTTGTGCACCCCCCCACCCCTCCTCCCCGGGATAATATCATGTGCCCCCATTGAAGGAAATATGCCCTAGAGGCAATAATAAAGTTATTATTTATTTCCTTATATCATGATAAATGTTTATTATTCATGCTAGAATTGTATTAACCGGAAACTTGATACATGTGTGAATACATAGACAAACAGAGTGTCACTAGTATGCCTCTACTTGACTAGCTCGTTGATCAAAGATGGTTATGTTTCCTAGCCATAGACATGAGTTGTCATTTGATTAACGGGATCACATCATTAGGAGAATGATGTGATTGACTTGACCCATTCCGTTAGCTTAGCACTCGATCGTTCAGTATGTTGCTATTGCTTTCTTCATGACTTATACATGTTCCTATGACTATGAGATTATGCAACTCCCGTTTACCGGAGAAACACTTTGTGTGCTACCAAACGTCACAACGTAAATGGGTGATTATAAAGGTGCTCTAGAGGTGTCTCCAAAGGTACTTGTTGGGTTGGCGTATTTCGAGATTAGGATTTGTCACTTCGATTGTCGGAGAGGTATCTCTGGGCCCACTCGGTAATGCACATCACTATAAGCCTTGCAAGCATTGTGACTAATGAGTTAGTTGCGGGATGATGTACTACGGAACGAGTAAAGAGACTTGCCGGTAACGAGATTGAACTAGGTATCGAGATACTAACGATCGAATCTCGGGCAAGTAATATACCGATGACAAAGGGAACAACGTATGTTGTTATGCGGTCTGACCGATAAAGATCTTCGTAGAATATGTGGGAGCCAATATGAGCATCCAGGTTCCGCTATTGGTTATTGACCGGAGAGGTGTCTCGGTCATGTCTACATAGTTCTCAAACCCATAGGGTCCGCACACTTAACGTTACGATGACAGTTTTATTATGAGTTTATGTATTTTGATGTACCGAAGGAGTTCGGAGTCCCGGATGAGATCAGGGACATGACGAGGAGTCTCGAAATGTCCGAGACGTAAAGATCGATATATTGGACGACTATATTCGGACTTCGGAAAGGTTCCGAGTGATTCGGGTATTTTTCGGAGTACCGGAGAGTTACGGGAATTCGTATTGGGCCTTAATGGGCCATACGGGAAAGGAGAGAAAGGCCCCAAAGGGTGGCCGCACCCCTCCCCATGGGCTAGTCCGAATTGGACTAGGGAGGGGGGGCCTTCCTTCTTTCTCCTTCCCCCTTCCCTTCTCCTACTCCCACAAGGAAAGGAGGAGTCCTACTCCCGGTGGGAGTAGGACTCCTCCCTTGGGCGCGCCACCTCCCCTTGGCCGGCCCTCTCCTCCTTGCTCCTTTATATACGGGGGCAGGGGGGCACCTCTGGACACACAAGTTGATATACGATATTTTAGCCGTGTGCGGTGCCCCCCTCCACCATATTACACCTCGATAATACCGTTGCGGAGCTTAGGCGAAGCCCTGCATTGGTGGAACATCATCATCGTCACCACGCCGTCGTGCTGACGAAACTCTCCCTCAACACTCGGCTGGATCGAAGTTCGAGGGACGTCATCGAGCTGAACGTGTGCTGAACTCGGAGGTGCCGTGCGTTCGGTACTTGATCGGTCGGATCGTGAAGACGTACGACTACATCAACCGCGTTGTGATAAACGCTTCCGCTTTCTGTCTATGACGGTACGTGGACAACACTCTCCCCTCTCGTTGCTATGCATCACCATGATCTTGCGTGTGCGTAGGAAATTTTTTGAAATTACTACGTTACCCAACAGTGGCATCCGAGCCTGGTTTTATGCGTTGATGCTATGCACGAGTAGAACACAAGTGAGTTATGGGCGATATAAGTCATACTGCTTACCAGCATGTCATACTTTGGTTCAGCGGTATTGTGAGATGAAGCGGCCCGGACCGACATTACGCGTACGCTTACGCGAGACTGGTTTCACCATTGCGAGCACTCGTTGCTTAAAGGTGACTGGCGGGTGTCTGTCTCTCTCACTTTAGTTGAACCGAGTGTGGCTACGCCCGGTCCTTGCGAAGGTTAAAACAGCACCAACTTGACAAACTATCGTTGTGGTTTTGATGCGTAGGTAAGAACGGTTCTTGCTAAGCCCGTAGTAGCCACGTAAAACTTGCAACAACAAAGTAGAGGACGTCTAACTTGTTTTTGCAGGGCATGTTGTGATGTGATATGGTCAAGACATGATGCTATATTTTATTGTATGAGATGATCATGTTTTGTAACCGAGTTATCGGCAACTGGCAGGAGCCATATGGTTGTCGCTTTATTGTATGCAATGCAATCGCCATGTAATTGTTTTACTTTATCACTAGGCGGTAGCGATAGTCGTAAAAGCAATAAGTTGGCGAGACGACAACGATACTACGATGGAGATCAAGGTGTCGCGCCGGTGACGATGGTGATCATGACGGTGCTTCGGAGATGGAGATCACAAGCACAAGATGATGATGGCCATATCATATCACTTATATTGATTGCATGTGATGTTAATCTTTTATGCATCTTATCTTTCTTTGATTGACGGTAGCATTATAAGATGATCTCTCACTAAAAATTTCAAGATAAAAGTGTTCTCCCTGAGTATGCACCGTTGCGAAAGTTCTTCGTGCTGAGACACCACGTGATGATCGGGTGTGATAGGGTCTACGTTCAAATACAACGGGTGCAAAACAGTTGCACACGCGGAATACTCAGGTTAAACTTGACGAGCCTAGCATATGCAGATATGGCCTCGGAACACGGAGACCAAAAGGTCGAGCGTGAATCATATAGTAGTTATGATCAACATAGTGATGTTCACCGTTGAAACTACTCCATCTCACGTGATGATCGGACATGGTTTAGTTGATATGGATCACGTGATCACTTAGAGGATTAGAGGGATGTCTATCTAAGTGGGAGTTCTTAAAGTAATATGATTAATTGAACTTAAATTTATCATGAACTTAGTCCTGATAGTATTTTTGCAAATTATGTTGTAGATTAATACCTCGCGTTGTTGCTTCCCTGTGTTCATTTTTGATATGTTCCTAGAGAAAATTATGTTGAAAGATGTTAGTACCAAAGATGCAGATTGGATCCGTGATCTGAGGATTATCCTCATTGCTGCACAGAAGAATTGTGTCCTTGATGCACCGCTAGGTGACAGACCTATTGCAGGAGCAGATGCAGACGTTATGAACGTTTGGCTAGCTCAATATGATGACTACATGATAGTTTAGTGCACCATGCTTAACGGCTTAGAATCGGGACTTCAAAGACGTTTTGAACATCATGGAACATATGAGATGTTCCAGGAGTTGAAGTTAATATTTCAAGCAAATACCCGAGTTGAGAGATATGAAGTCTCCAACAAGTTCTATAGCTAAAAGATGGAGGAGAATAGCTCAAGCAGTGAGCATGTGCTCAGATTGTCTGGGTACTACAATCGCTTGAATCAAGTGGGAGTTAATCTTCCAGATAATATAGTGATTGACAGAATTCTCTAGTCACCATCACCAAGTTAGCAGAACTTCGTGATGAACTATAGTATGCAAGGGATGACGAAAGTAATTCCCGAGCTCTTCGTGATGCTGAAATCGACGAAGGTAGAAATCAAGAAAAACATCAAGTGTTGATGGTTGACGAGACCACTAGTTTCAAGAAAAGGGCAAAGGAAAGAAGGGGAACTTCAAGAAGAACGGCAAGCAAGTTGCTTCTCAAGTGAAGAAGCCTAAGTCTGGCCCTAAGCCTGAGACTAAGTGCTTCTACTGCAAAGGGACTGGTCACTGGAAGCGGAACTACCCCAACTATTTGGTAGATAAGAAGGATGGCAAAGTGAACAAAGGTATATTGGATATACATGTTATTGATGTGTACTTTACTAGTGTTTATAGCAACCCCTCGGTATTTGATACTGGTTCAGTTGCTAAGAGTAGTAACTCGAAACGGGAGTTGCAGAATAAACAGAGACTAGTAAAAGGCGAGGTGACGATGTGTGTTGGAAGTAGTTCCAAGATTGATATGATCATCATCGCACACTCTCTGTACTTTCGGGATTAGTGTTGAAACTAAATAAGTGTTATTTGGTGTTTGCGTTGAGCATGAATATGATTTGATCATGTTTGTTGCAATACGGTTATTCATTTAAATTAGAGAATAATTGTTGTTCTGTTTACATGAATAAAACCTTCTATGGTCATACACCCAATAAAATGGTTTGTTGGATCTCGATCGTAATGATACACATTCATAATAATGAAGCCAAAAGATGCAAAGTTAATAATGATAGTGCAACTTATTTGTGGCACTGCCGTTTAGGTCATATTGGTGTAAAGCGCATGAAGAAACTCCATACTGATGGGATTTTGGAATCACTTGATTATGAATCACTTGATGCTTGCGAACCGTGCCTCATGGGCAAGATGACTAAAACGCCATTCTCCGGAACTATGGAGAGAGCAACAGATTTGTTGGAAATCATACATACAGATGTATGTGGTCCGATGAATATTGAGGCTCGTAGCGGGTATCATTATTTTCTGACCTTCACAGATGATTTGAGCAGATATGGGTATATCTACTTAATAAAACAGAAGTCTGAAACATTTGAAAAGTTCATATAATTTCAGAGTGAAGCGGAAAATCATCGTAACAAGAAAATAAAGTTTCTACGATCTGATCGTGGAGAAGAGTATTTGAGTTACGAGTTTGGCCTTCAGTTAAAACAATGTGAAATAGTTTCACTACTCACGCCACCTGGAACACCACGGTGTAATGGTGTGTCCGAAAATCGTAACCGTACTTTATTAGATATGGTGCGATATATGATGTCTCTTACTGATCTACCACTATCGTTTTGGGGTTATGCATTAGAGACAGCTGCATTCACGTTAAATAGGGTACCATCTAAATCCGTTGAGACGACATCTTATGAACTATCAAACAAATCATCCCAAAGGCTTTACTTGGCACAAACACTAATTAAAACACAAAAACACAACCATAATAGTAGCATAACTGTGTGCACACCAAAAAACAGAAAATGATAACTATTGGATTTTCTCCCAACAAGCTCTTTATTTATAGCCGTTAAGATAGGCTTGAGATTTTATTGATGCTCACATGAAAGATAATAATTGAAACACAAAGAGAGCATCATGTAGCATGTGAAAAATACATCTAAGTCTAACATACTTCCTATGCATAGGCATTTTATAAGTAACCAAATTATCAAGACAAGAAATATCTAGCGTATGCAAGGGAAAATGATAAAACATTGACGGTCTTAACATAACGAGAGGTAATTTAATAACATGAAAATTTCTAAAACCATATTTTCCTCTCTTATAATAATTAAATGTAGGATCATAATAAAATTCAACAATATGTCAATCATATAAAATTTTCTCTTCATGATCCACATGCATAAAAGTCTTATAATCTTCCAATATAGTGGGATTAACATCAACTAAAGTCATGACTCTACAAACCCACTTTTATCAGAAAATCATAAGATTGATTGTACTCCAAAATAGTGGGATCATTAATACCTAAAGGTGACTCTCTTCCAAACCCACTTTTAATATTATTGTAAATATTAATATCAATGTAATATTCATCATGAGGGTTAAATAAATTTTCAAGATCATAAGAAGCATCACCCCAATCATGATCATTACAATAAGTAGTGGACATAGAAAAATTATCATCCCCAAGCTTGTAGTTTTGCGTATCATTAACACAATTGAAATTAATACAATTTATAATAACATCATTACAATCATGTATTTCATTCGAGGAGATATCATGAATCACTTTATAAATTTCTTTTTTTTAACAATTCATCACAATTTTCAGATTCACGATTTTCAAGCAAAACTTCACAAAGATAATCAAGTGCACTCAACTCACTAGCAATTGGTTCATCATAATTGGATTTTTTTTAAAAGATTAGCAAGCACACGAGGATCCATCTTTATTTTTCTTTTTTCTTTTTTGTTCTTTTGAGTGTTGTCATGAAGACAATAAAACCAAACGAGCAAAAAGGCAAACGGAAAATATTTTTTTGTTTTTGTAAAATTGATTTAGAAGTGGGGGAGATAAAAACGAGAAGCGGATGGCAAATAATGTAAATGCAAGGAGATGAAAGTCTATGTGTGGTACTTGATAGGTTTTGGTGATGTCTCCTCGGCAACGGCGCGAGAACTTCTTCCTGCTACCTTTGAGTTGTGTTGGGATTTCCTCGAAGAGGAGAGGATGATGCAGTACAGTAGAGATAAGTATTTCCCTCAGTTAAGAATCAAGGTTATCAATCTAGTAGGAGAACCACACACGACCTCATGAACAACACCTACACACAAAAGAACAAATACTTGCACCCAACGCAAACAAGGGGTTGTCAATCCCTTGGCGGTTAATTGCAAGGATCAAGTCTGATAATGGTAGATAGATAAACAAAAAACACAAAATAAAAATTAAATTAAATAAATTGCAGCAAGGTATTTTTGGATTTTAATATATGATAAAGAATAGAAGAATCCAGAAAAGACTCATGCATAGAAGAATCCAGAAAAGACTCAAATAATATTCATGAATAATCTGATCATAAACCCACAATTCATCGGATCCCAACAAACGCATCGCAAAAAAAGATTGCATCGAATAGAACTCTAAGAGCATCGAGGAGAACATTTTATTGAAGATCAAAGAGAGAGAGAGAAGAAGCCATCTAGCTACTAGCTATGGACCCGTAGGTCTGTGGTAAACTACTCACGCATCATACAATGATGATGTAGAAGCCCTCCATGGTCGATTCCCCTCCGACAGAGTATCGGAGAAGGCCTCCAGATGGGACCTCAAAGGAACAGAAACTTGCGGCGGCGGAAAAAGTGTTTTTGGTTGCTCTCTGATCTATTGGCAATATTTGGGAATTTATAAAGCTAGAATTAGGTCAAGAGGTGCCACGAGGGCCCACAAGCCTGGGGCGCCCCCGACGGCGTGCCTGGCGGACTTTTCACTGCCTCGTGACACTTCAGGTCTTCTCCCGAAGCTTCTAAGGTCCCTTCTGGTGTAGAAAAAATCATCAAAAAGTTTTGTAGCGTTTGGACTCCGTTTGGTACCGATTTGCTGAATAGCCAAAAACAAGCAAAAAATTAGCAACTGGCACTGGGCACTAGGTTAATAGGTTAGTCCCAAAAATGATATATAATTGCATAATAAACATCCAAGATTGATACTATAATAGCATGGAACAATCAAAAATTATAGATATGTTGGAGATGTATCAGCCGCATGTCGTTAAAATGCACAAAAAGAATCCCAAAATAAATCACTTCACGGAGGAGAAATATGAGAAGAATACAATTAGAGAGAAGAAAAATTGGGAAAAATTGACTCTTACCATAGCATCCACGCAACTATAGTACCTCCTGCCAGGGTTGTGCCGGCACCAGGAGATCCATCTTGGGACCTTCCTTGGAGGATCATTGTGGCACATCTTCGCAGGCTCGTATGCCATTAGGTTATCGTGGTAGCGCACCGGCGACCGCGATTCCTCTCCCCTCCTTCCCGTAACTCGATAGAAACCGGGAGCAGGCGCAACACTCGACGACCACGACACCCCCCCCCTCCACCGCCGGCGCCAGCCACCGCCACCCCGCTCAGATTTCTCCTCCGCCCCGATCTATATTCTCACCGCATGGACGAACCCTAGTTTCATTCCCCACTCGCTCGATAGCTACGGGGCGGTGTCATTTAGACAGGGTCTCAGTCAATGGTAGCAGCCCCACCAGTCAGAACCCTGGTTGACTATTGCCATGTCAGCGCCTGTTAGGCTAAAACGACCACAAGGTTTGATTTGGACCGGGATCAAATAGATTAGGGTGCAAACGAAAGGGATTTGGACGTTGGGCTTCATTTCGCCTGACCTCTACCTATTCAGGGTTTAAAATAGACTTTTTCCTCTTTTTGCTACAACATTTACCTTTTTGCGGATGCTACATATTTACACACTACCTTTGTTTTAAAATTAGTGCCGTGGTTTAAGTTTGAGGAAGTACAACTTTCTGATAGGACGATGAAAACAGATTACTCTGCATTACACTACGTTTTGTCCACCGGATTCAACGAGTCTTTGTTTGGGCTTTCATTGTCCATGGCATGGGATAGGTGATACACACCACACGACATTTCATTTGCATGTTTTTTTTATCATATGAACTTTATTCATCAAATAATAGCAAGGTCGTTTACATAGTGATGAAGAATGAAGTCAGGGACATTGGATCACAAAGTGGCATTTTATATGTCGGTTTATTTTTTATTGAATGGTAAATGATTCCAGCACGGCGACCAGCCGCGCGCGCATTGTCGAAATCGTGTTGATCCGGCGCTCCGCACTGCGTCATGTCGCTCGCTTGCGCAACTCCTATACACGGCCACATGTGCATTGGGGCCCACCATATCGCCCGCCCTCCTCGATCTACCTTATCCCTTCACGCATTTCCACCTGCACCGCTGACTCACTTCTGCGTCGCACACCATAGCTCTTTCCCCCTCCCGCATCTTTGTCACTCCACGCTCAACATCTCGCCGGAGCCGGCTGCCGGAACCCCGAGTCAGTCTCCCCGATGCACAACCGCCTGTCGCGAGAGGCACTATTCCCGGTTGCAAGGGATTGCGAGGGCTACTACCAGTTGAGGTTAAGCGCTCTTGGGAGCTCTGTCCCCCCTATCATGGTTGTGGAAGGTGGCGGTGTCGTGAACTGCAACAATGTTGGTGTACGAGCAGCAGATGCCAACACCGCGGGCCGACGGGGTGCGGTGCTGCCACCACCCATACTGGGAGAGATGCGATCAATGCTGTGCAAAGTTGCGATCGCTTGCACGAGGAGTTGCGACCGACGGCGACAAAAGCTGCAACCCGGCGCCGGGCCCAATGTTGCGGTGCTCCGCAAGGGCAGGGCCGCCTCCTAGGGGGAGCCTAGCATGGAGGGGAATTGCACGCTTTTGTGAGCGAAGGGGGGTTGTGGTGAGCAACGGAAGAAGGTGTCCGCCTTGTCCCAAAAAACGAACCGGTATGATGGTGACCACCCTCGAGGCCCAGCGCCCTCCCCATGGCCACACATCATAGGGGACATCACGGGGTCGCTCCATTAGTGCAACCACCCTGACTGTCGCGAGCTCGCGACCGGAGGGGACCAGAGGGTCGATCTCTAAGATCTTCCCAAAACCGAGGAAAGCAGCGGGGATGCAAATGGGGTGGACGAACTCCGCCGGGAAGCCGGTGGCCACGAGGAGAATGCAAAACACACGTGCATTGGGGAACACGAGCGTAGCTCTCCTCACCATGAAGATCAATCCCGCTTTCTTCTGAAATATGACTTTCAAGGCATCTGTTCGAGATGTTCTAAGAGCATCTACAGCCAGACCTGGCAAATCCGACCCCCTATACGTCCGCGGACGCGCCCGGGCACGCCCGCGAACGCATCCGGACGGCCCCTCATATTTCGCTTCCGGCATCCACATATCTCAAATCCGGACTCTCAAAACCATGCAAATTCATGCACGTCGATCATACAAACCAATGTCGCACGTTAATAACAAATGTTGGTACCGAGCATAGATAGTGTTTACATAAAATTTATTTTAAGTGCACAACTCAAAATTTAGCTCCTTGGTTTCAATTGTGGGTCCACATTTGCTCCACAAGATCATTGAGTAGCTGTGTGTGCACCTGATGACCTCGAAGGTTCTGATGCATCTGCAAAAAGTTCATATGCTAAGCTGCATCTTGATCTTCCGGGATTCCAATTTGTCTCCAAGTGCTTCAAGATCATTTGTTTGGACTACACCGTTACTCTCATCCTCGACAATCATATTGTGCAAAATAACACAACATGCCATCAGCTGCCACAAAGTTTTTGATTTTCACATCATTGCAGCGCCATGCACAATTCCCCAACGAGCTTGAAGCACACCAAATGCCCTCTCCACATCCTTCCTATCCGCTTCTTGTATTGTTGCAAAGTGGCTCTGTTTATTGCCATGTGGTTCGGATATGGTCTACAAACACCGCCCACTGAGGATAGATACCATCGGCAAGATAGTATCACATGTTGTAGTTGCACGGCGGTGATTCCCCATTTGCAAAGCCTCTTGAACACCGGAGATCATTGAAGCACGTTGATGTCATTGTGAGAACCCGGCATTCCAAAGAAAGTATGCCAAATCCATAAGTCATGTGATGCCACCGCTTCTAGTATGATGGTGGCCTCTTTGGTGTGACCTTGATACATTCCCCGCAAACCTTTGCGTCAGTTTTTCCACTGCTAATACATGCAATCAATTGATCCGAGCATTCTTGGAAACCCCCTCGCCTCTCCAATAGCCAACAACTTATTCGTGCCCTGCGCATTTTGGTTCTCTGAGATACTCAGATCCAAACACCTCTACCACGGCGCGGGCAAACTTGACAGTAGTCTTCACACACGTGCTCTCCCCCATCCTAACCATCTCACCAATGACATCTGCAGCAGTATCAAGTGCAAGCATCCTCAGAGCAGCCGTGCACTTCTGCTTGGCATAGAAAGAGAGTTGTCCACAGCAATCCCTTGTGAGCTTGAAGTAGTCGTCGTATGCCTCCACTCCCTCCACAATACGCAAAAACAATGGTTTCCGCATGCGAAAACGGCGACAAAATCATGTATCATCCGGGAAAGTAGGATTGGGCAGGCGATGACGTACTACGGTGGCGTCCGGGCCGGCGATGACATCCCACGCGACAGAGGACTGCTCTGCCGGAGCTGGCGGCGCAGAGGCTAGGAACGGCTGCGGAGTGCGCGCGACGGCGGAGCTGCGAGACGGACGGCGCGGAGGAGGAAGAAGAGAGGAGAGAGCAAATGGATCCGGCAGACCTGAGAGGTGGATTTGATGCAATTTGTGGTGGGGTCAGGCTGTCGAATCCGACGTGGCGGGCGTGCCCGGGCACGCCCGGACACCCATGTCCGCCCCATATTTTAACTGGATATGAGGGGTGCCAGTCAGTCCGGATGTTTGAGGCTCGTTTGAAGCGCCCGGAGGTAGATGCTTTAAGGTGGATCATTCTTTCAACAAGATGCGGTGGTTTTGTCGGTCTTTCATATTGTGGCCCTCAATAGATGCCGCGATGGTGTGCGTTGGTGCGTGCGCACCCGTTGGTGTGACTGTATGTTCTGAGAAAAATCCTGATGGACTTGTTCCTACATTTGGTTAAACTATTAATTTACCTATGAATAATTTTCAGTTCGTGCCCCTATCTAGGCTCATCATCATGGATAGCAACTTGTCGTCTAATTAATTCCACGATACTGCGGCGACATATCCTCGTTGCTTCCCCGGAACCATCCGCTGTGTCATCAGCCGTATATGTGTATACTCTAACTCAAGTATTTTCGCTTGAGTTACTGACGCGACCATTTTGTATCGTCCACTCTGCGGTTGCTTTATAAGTCGATCGCGACCGAGAACAATTTCATGCCATTTAGCCAACGGTTTAATTGAGCTTAAGAAGAACCCTGTCGGGGAGGGTGTACATACATGGCAGCTCCGGCCGGTAAGTGGCCGTGGGTCGGGGTCGGGACGGCCATGACCGTCGTCACCGTGTGGTCCTGCTCCAAGTTGCCGGACTACATCCACGACGAGCTGAGGCACTTCATCACCAAGTGGACGCCGCTCGTCGCCGCCTACTTCAACCCCTACGTCCAGGTCACCATCTCCGAGCAGAGCGACGAGCAGTTCCGCCGGAACGAGCTCTTCGACGACATCTCCGCCTACCTCACCCACAAATGCGCTGGCGGCGCCCGCAGGCTCAAGGCCGAGCTGGGGAAGGACGGCAAGCTCCCGGAGATCACCCTGGACGACGACGTGCACGTCACCGACGACCACCAAGGCGCGCGCGTCTGGTGGTACGCGTCCAACAAGGGCCCCAGCTACAGGAGCCCGAGCCCCGTCGTCAGCCTCTTCCCCGCCGACACGGAGCCCCGGCTGTTCCGGGCAGTGTTCCACAAGCGCCACCGCCGTGTCATGCTCGACGACTACCTGCCGGGCGCGCTGGAGAAGGGCCGCCATCTCATCGCCACCATGGCCAGGGAGAGGCGGCTGTTCACGAACCACCGGCCGGGGAACAGGAGCACCTGGTGCCACGTGCCATTCGAGCACCCGGCGACATTCGAGAAGCTCGCCATGGACCCCGACCAGAAGAAGGAGATCATCGACGATCTGGAGGCGTTCATGGACGGCAAGCAGTACTACTCAGACGTGGGCAAGGCGTGGAAGCGCGGGTACCTGCTGCACGGGCCCCCGGGCACGGGCAAGTCAACGCTGATCTCGGCCATGGCCAACAAGCTCAAGTACGACGTCTACGACCTTGACCTCACGTCCGTCAAGAACAACGCCGAGCTCCGGAAGCTCTTCATCGAGACCAAGGGCAAGTCCATCATCGTCATCGAGGACATCGACGCCATCGAGGTCGACCTCGCCGGAAACCGCAAGGTCGCCGACAAGAAGGGCGCCGGCGGCAGCTGCTGCGACCCGCTGGACCCCAACAAAGATGACGGCAGCAAGGTGACGCTCTCCGGTCTGCTCAGCTTCGTGGACGGGCTGTGGTCGGCGAGCGGCGGCGAGCGGGTCATCGTCTTCACCACCAACCGCGTCGACATGCTCGACCCAGCGCTGACCCGCCGCGGGAGGATGGACATGCACATCGAGATGTCCTACTGCCGTTTTGGGGCCTTCAAGGTGCTCGCCAAGAACTACCTCAAGGTACAAGACCACGTCTTGTTCGACGAAATTCAGCAGCTGCTCGACGACACCGACACGTCACCCGCTGACGTGGCACATAACCTCATGCCCAAATGCAAAAAGAGGAGGAGGGACGACTCCGATATGTCGTCCAGTGACGTGGCACGTATGGACGCCGACACTTCCTTGGCAGGTTTAGTTGAGACCCTGAAGAAAGCCAGGAGGGAATCAGTGACGGCTCCGGCCGCCGTGAAACTTTGAGATGACTGTCATACCGGCCTATTTCTTGGTGATGTTTGTCCCCGTGTAACATTTTCCTCCTTGGTATCAATATATATATGCAAGTTTTCAACACCATGGTAAAAGCCAGCGGCTGGTTCGGAGTGGCTCGATTGCCGGTGAAAATCGTGCCGATTTCGGTCATGACAGACGATAGCGGTGTTTTAGACGTCGTTTCCTTGTTGAAGGCATCGTCGTTACCTCGCTCCGGCCGCTCTAGGGCAAGCCCTTGATCTGGGTCTCCTAGATCGGATGATAACGGTGCCTTCGGTGTCGTTCTCCCCGTGGGGGCATTATTTTGGAGCAGGTGCTGTCTGAAGGTGCTAAGAGGGGGAGCGGTGTTGCATCTACCGCATCGAAGATGGCGGGTCTTGGCGGCGGCGTGCAGTGTAGTCTCGGCGATGGACGCGTGTAGGCTGGTGACGTTGTCTAGCGTCGATGGCAGTTGGTACTGGCAAGGTCAATGCGTTGATCCCTCCGAATATGGGATGGCGGAAGATTACGACGGTGGAGTCTAGAGCATGCGCATTCGGTGCGTGCTGAGGGTCTGTTAGACCGATTTGTGCTCTCGGCTCGCTGTGGGGCGGCTTGGTGAGGCCATCGGTTTAGATGGTGTGCGTTGGTGCGAGGTCGTGACACATCATCAAACTTATAGGTGTAGCGGTAGAGATCGTCAGGAAGATGACTTTAGATTGCTTTTTTCGCGAATACGTAAAGCTTGCGTAATGAGTACAATTATAGGTACAACACATGACATGAATGCAAGGAGACATGAGCATGGTGCCCGGGACAGAGAGAGACGGGGTGCTTAGCCTGAACAGGATGAAACACAACTAAACCCACCAAAACTAAAACTAGAGGAGCAAACCAAATACGCAGGACGTCAAACATCTTCAAGTCCAACATCGGGACACAACGAGCTAGCAAGATAGCGCCTTCAAGAAGGGGAACGACGTCGTGATGCCGCCGTCCAATCCAAAGAACCGGACCTAGGGTTTCTCTGCTGCTCGACGAGGGGCGCATATCAAGGCCAAGGCAGTGCCTCAAGAAAGGGAAACGACACTCGCGAGTGTCGCCGCTGCCAGCATCGATAAGCCGAGCGTGGATTTCGCCTGGCCTGAGTTTGAGCAATCCCAAAGTCGCCAGATCAGGATCTGAAGATGTCGAAGAGAACTTGCTTGTCGACTGCTACCTCGGAAGGGGGTGGGGCTGCACCTGTTGCTGACGAAAAACGCAAGCTTTGGAGCCGGCATGGCTTGTCGATGGACGGGGTCGGAGAGGCAGTGGGTAGAGAGCCAACACTGATGGAAGGATGATGGTCGACGCCACCGACATTCTGGAGCGATGCTCTTACATCAATCATAAAGGTTGTAGATGACTTTAGATTGCACCATGTATTTACTTTGTCAGACTCTATTGAACATTATTAAAAAAAGGATGGATGTGTGCATCCTTGGATGCAGGGGCAGTGGGTTTAACCTCCTTTTTGAAAAAAGCAGCTACATCGATCTTTCATTCACAATATATATCAAACAGTGAATAAAATGGTGACAATAAATTAATATTCGCAAAAAAATAAATGAGGAAATTGCACCAATACACAACCTTTATAGTTGAAGTAAGAGCATCTCTAATCAATCCATAAAAACTTGTTCCGGCAGTTCGGCCTGTCGTGGCAGTGCTATCCGGACGTGTGCCGCTCCGACAGTCTAGAGAAATATGGTTTTATATGCCTCCATTGGAGGTGCTATCCCCTAAAAAAAATTGTAGGTGCTATTTTTTGTCCGTACATATGGGGAGAGTTTGGATGCAAATGCTATGTATTGTTTTTCTTTTTTTTTATTAGTGCTCGCCTACAATTTTTGGTGAAGTGGGTCGGTCCAACAACGTGGTAGTGACGAGTGTTGGGAGCCTTCTAAAGGGAAATTTTCTTAGAAGATGAGGACGAGGAGTTGTTGCCCAAGATGATGAGCCTAGATAGGTGCACACAGTGAAAATTATTCATATGTATATTAGTAGTATAACCAAATGTAGGAACAACTCCACCAAGACCCATTTTATAACACCGAAATAATATGCATGTACAGTCACACCACCACCTGCACCCAAATACGCCATCACAACCACAGAAGACCAGGGTGATGAAGTCGAACATTTTATGGTGGTCTGCACAGCCGTTTTGTGTGACAGACAATTGTTCAAAAGCGGGTCATCCTTTCAGATGGATGTCTGATTCTATCTGTGCGTAAATCGGTGGTCACGGCATACTATCCAGAAATAAAAGAAGGATGCTCCTACAAGCCTCCTCAGAGCTCAGTCGAATCCGGCCGTTCGTTGCGTTTGCTTGATGGCGTTTTGGCCGTCGGATCATGCCATCGAACGTGCTCTACCGTCGGATCTGAGAGTAGCACTATAGGAATGAATAGTTACCGTTTTTCCCCGGCCTCGCTCACTCCGCGGCTTCGACCTTGTCTCGCTGACGTGTGGGGTCGCTAGCTTGTGGGCCCCATTTGTCAGCGACTGTGGCTGTGACTGTGGCATGTGTGTCCCGGCGTGCGTACGGGCGGGTAAATATCCCATGCCACCGCCTGATATTTCCCTACCCTGTCGAGGGCAAAAGTGAGATTTCACGTGGGGCGTCGCCACTTGGGTCTCCACGATTTGTTGCTCCTTCCCCAATCGGTCGACGAGCTAGGGTTCGGTCCTCATCTCTCACTTCTCTCTCTCCCTTCCCCGTCTCCCCTCCGCTTCCCACTCCCTTGCCGCCGCCGCCTGTTTTCGCGTCCCCATCTCCCCTCCGCTTGCCACTACCCTGCAGGCGCCGCCGCCGCCGCGTCCTCCTCCCCTCCCGCAACACATCTTCCCCTTCTCGCGTCCCGTCTCGCCGTCACCCCTCTGCCTCCTCCCCTTCCGCCACACATCCGCCCCGCCCGTTGGAACACGCGGCTGCGTCAGGAGTACCTCTACCGGAAGAGCCTCAAGGGGAAGGAGTGTCAGCACTACGAGAAGAGGTGCCGCATCCAGGAGGTGCTCGGGAAGGGCAAGCCTATCCCCACCAAGCTTCGCAACGAGGGGCTCGCCCTCCGCCGCGAGATCGACCTCGGCGACCAAGACCGTGCAGGTTTCGTCGGATCCATCGTCCCCACCTTCCCATTTCTTTAATTTTTTTTGTTGCGCTTCTCATGGTTGGTTGGTGTCAGTGCCGAGGAGTATCATAGATGATAAGTACGCCGGTGCCACGCTGCGCGAGCCCATGATTCTCTTGACCACATCCCGTAACCCTGGTGCTCCCCTGACTCAGTTTTTTAAGGTTGTGTTTATGCTGTGAATTAGAAGGTGTTTTGATAGATTAAAATGGTGCATCTCGTGCTTACTGACCAAGTAAATTTGAAGTGCGTGAATAGGTTAGAATTGAGAGGATGGATAGAACTAGATGTGTCCTAGGTATCTGCACAGTAGTTTTTGTTGCCTTCTTAGCTTGTTGGGTACCTACTTTTTTCTGTCAAGGAGTACCGATTTGGCCTGAGGTTGTGTCCTTTCTCAATGAAGGTTTTGTTCCTATCCAGTACTAGGAGACGAATTGGTTGCAGGGTAGCCAGAGTAGGTCTTTCTGCATATGCATTTGATTAGATGTCCCAAGATTGTTGGTTTACTTCTTTTGGTCTTATACTGAATATGTCTTTGGTCAGGACAACTTGGAACAGCTTGTGTGTGCCTCTCAGATTCCTACAGAAGAAAGGATACCTTTTCTTTTTTATTGGATGGACAACAACATAACCGCAACAATAGATCTATCAGGTAATTGGCCATCTGTCTTAATCCATGTGTACTTAGAACTTACATGTCAGGTTGTGCTATCAAGTCAAGTTTTCGATTTATACTCTTGCTTCTAAATAGTTTTCGGTTTATACTCTTGCTTCTAAATAATGGGGAAAACCTATTTTCTGAAATTTTGCACTCTAGACCTGAAATTATAGAGAAATTTGTGAATAGTTAAATGAATTTGAGCATTTGATTCATTGCATGTGCGTGGTGGTCGAGCACGGTAGTGCTGATGGGTGCCGTCTCTGTCGACTGGAGAAGCGCAGGTCACGGCTCACACCGCTGCTCTATTGGGGTCATCAACCGTCGTGCTTGCGTTGCGCCTGCGCTCAGGTCCTACATCCCAGGTGCATGTCTCACAGACGTCCATACACAAAGTTCTGACCCCCTTTTTTCTGCTGCTCCATATAGTGAACCAACAGAGTCATGTATGTAGTGAGCGTTGGGTGACGTGTCCATCGGCTGAGCGACAAGTCGGAGCTGCAAGTCGTTGACCATGGTGTGTATCTCTCTGTCCTGTTCCCCTTTTGCTATTCATTCATGCCTGTTAGGATCACTAGGTTTTTTCTTGGTTTTGTAGTTGTGGGTTGCTGTTAAGAATGATTGCCCTGATTAGTTAGGATTTAAATGCCAGAAGTTGATTGCTCTTAAGAATCATTGGATGGACTATTTAAGTTTCACTCATAAGTGTTTACCATTTATGAAATTAGTTTCTCATTTTGGACATTATATAAACTTTGGTGCATATTAATGCAGGTATTAGTAGTCCATTTCCTTTATGAATATGAGCTTTGCTATGGATCTTGGGAGCAGGTCATCCTTAGTTTGCTTCCAGTGTAGCAGGTCATCCTTAGATGGTCTCTTGCTTTTGCTAAATCAGATAGAGGCTTTAAACACATTCAGTTTAAGTAATGAAAGTCTTTTGTATTTACTATTGCCATTAATTAATTACATTGGTTAGTGTAGCCCATGTGTGTAGGTTTGGCTAGCATTAGTCGGGTGCCATCAGACACTGTTGTCGAGAGCCATATCCAACAAGCAGATAGGCTAGAGGTCGTCGGGCGGCACCAGCAGCCTCACCCGCTCCGCTCTATCTCTGTCTCTAGGTAGCAGTAGGTTTATAAGTGTTTCTTAATCTATCAAAGTTGCTTCTATGATCTGCCGCCGGTGCTCCTATATATAGTTTCGTCATGTGTTATGACTGGGCTATGGCTTCCATAAGTTAGCATCATTGGGTTCAGACTATTGTGTTTGATTTATTTTCAGTATCATTTGTGTTGGTGACTTCGATAAGATTGTAACTCATGTTGGCCTGGTTGTCTTGCTCGTGGATCCATAGGTTAGCATCATTGTATCCATTTCCAGCTGAAGTAGACATGGTATTCTGGCTCGTGAATCCATTTCGACTTTTGGGCTTGCAGCCACATGCAGTTTCAACTTCCCTCTCTGCAGTTTCAGACCCCTCCTTGCTACTCTGCGTACTGTTTCTCAGGTAAATCTGCTCTTTCTTATGTATCTCTTACATATGTACCTATAAAAAAGAGTTCCATACTGCAGGTCTATAGCCTTGAATGAAAAATATACTATGGCTTGGATTTCGCCCTGTATGATTAAACTCGATTATGAGAAAGCCTTTGACAAAGTTAATCTAGACTTCTTGTATGAGGTGCTGGAAAAGAGGAACTTTGGCCCTAGATGGATTAATTGGATAAAACAAATTACTCAACTAGGTTCGATTGGTGTGAAAATTAATGGAGTAGAAGGGAACTTCTTTACTACTAGTAAAGGGCTTAGACAGGGAGACCCTGCCCCCCTTTGTTGTTTAATCTTGTCATTGATGTACTGACCAGAATGCTAATTAAAGCTGCATCACATGACCTAGTGAAAGGCTTGTGCTCTGATCTCATCCCGGGGGGGGGGGGGTCATCTGCTTGCAATATGCACATGACACTATCCTCTTCCTAGATAATGATATAGAAAAAGCAGCTAAGCTCAAAACTATTCTAACTTGCTTTGAGGACGTTTTTGGTATGAAGATTAACTACTCTAAGAGTGAAATCATACCATTAGGACTCTCTGAAGGAGAGATTGCCTTCCAATACATCATGGGCATTCCCCATAAAATACCTAGGTATCCCACTTCATTACGACAAGCTTAGAAGAGAGGACATACAACCTCTTATTGATAAAATCCTCAAGAGAATGGCAGGGTGGAGGGGCAAACTGCTCTCCTATTCTGCCAGGATTGTCTTGATTAAATCCTGCATTGCAAGTATCCCGGTATACCTGCTCTCTTTCTTTAAATTTCCTAGATGGGCACTTGACTTGGTCAATAGTCAACTGGCTCACTGCCTATGGAGTGACTTTGAGGGGAACAGGAAGTTACACCTTGCTAACTGGCATCTAGTTTGTATGAAGAAAGAATATGGTGGTCTAGGTATCCCAAACATCAAGAATGTAAACCTGTGCCTCTTGGGCACCTGGGTGAGAAGGTACACCCAGGATGGGGGGAAAATCTGGAGAGATATAGTTGATAGTAAGTACATTAAAAGGAGCCCAAACATCTTTGCTTCTAGCACCCAAAATACCTCCAAATTTTGGCAAGGTGTTATGTGGGCGGCTAAAGCTCTGAAGTTTGGATATAGATGGCAAATAGGGGATGGTACCAAAATTAGACTTTGGGAGGATATTTGGTTTGTTAGTACAGTTTTGGCCCCTGTACACTATCTGTCATCAACAAGGCGTGACTGTAGCTGAAACCTGGGATGGCACAAATATAAAATTGACCTTCAGGAGAACTTTCTCAGCTGCCATGATGGAGGATTGTGTTGGAAATATGCCCTAGAGGCAATAATAAATGGTTATTATTATATTTCTTTGTTCATGATAATTGTCTATTGTTCATGCTATAATTGTGTTATCCGGAAATCGTAATACATGTGTGAATACATAGACCACAACGTGTCCCTAGTAAGCCTCTAGTTGACTAGCTCGTTGATCAACAGATAGTCATGGTTTCCTGACTATGGACATTGGATGTCATTGATAACGGGATCACATCATTAGGAGAATGATGTGATGGACAAGACCCAATCCTAAGCATAGCATAAAAGATCGTGTAGTTTCGTTTGCTAGAGCTTTTCCAATGTCAAGTATCTTTTCCTTAGACCATGAGATCGTGCAACTCCCGGATACCGTAGGAGTGCTTTGGGTGCACCAAACGTCACAACGTAACTGGGTGACTATAAAGGTACACTACGGGTATCTCTGAAAGTGTCTGTTGGGTTGGCACGGATCGAGACTGGGATTTGTCACTCCGTGTGACGGAGAGGTATCTCTGGGCCCACTCGGTAATGCATCATCATAATGAGCTCAATGTTACTAAGGCGTTAGTCACGGGATCATGCATTGCGGTACGAGTAAAGAGACTTGCCGGTAACGAGATTGAACAAGGTATTGGGATACCGACGATCGAATCTCGGGCAAGTAACATACCGATTGACAAAGGGAATTGTATACGGGATTGATTGAATCCTCGAAATCGTGGTTCATCCGATGAGATCATCGTGGAACGTGTGGGAGCCAACATGGGTATCCAGATCCCGCTGTTGGTTATTGACCGGAGAGGCGTCTCGGTCATGTCTGCATGTCTCCCGAACCCGTAGGGTCTACACACTTAAGGTTCGGTGACGCTAGGGTTGTAGAGATATGAGTATGCGGAAACCCGAAAGTTGTTCGGAGTCCCGAATGAGATCCCGGACGTCACGAGGAGTTCCGGAATGGTCCGGAGGTGAAGAATTATATATAGGAAGTCCAGTTTCGGCCACCGGGAAAGTTTCGGGGGTTATCGGTATTGTACCGGGACCACCGGAAGGGTCCCGGGGGTCCACCGGGTGGGGCCACCTGTCCCGGAGGGCCCCATGGGCTGAAGTGGGAAGGGAACCAGCCCATAGTGGGCTGGGGAGCCCCCCATGGGCCTCCCCCTGCGCCTAGGGTTGGAAACCCTAGGGTGGGGGGGCGCCCCACTTGACTTGGGGGGTAAGTTACCCGCCTGGCCGCCGCCCCCCCATCCAGATGGGTTCTGGCCGGCGCCCCCCTCCCAGGGGGCCTATATAAAGGGGGGAGGGAGGGCAGTAGTATTACAGCCTTGGGCGCCTCCCTCCTCCCCTGCTACACCTCTCCCTCTCGCAGACGCTCGGCGAAGCCCTGCCGAGATCCCGCTACATCCACCACCACGCCGTCGTGCTGCTGGATCTCCATCAACCTCTCCTTCCCCCTTGCTGGATCAAGAAGGATGAGACGTCGCTGCACCGTACGTGTGTTGAACGCGGAGGTGCCGTCCGTTCGGCACTCGGTCATCGGTGATTTGAATCACGGCGAGTACGACTCCGTCAACAACGTTCATTGGAACGCTTCCGCTCGCGATCTACAAGGGTATGTAGATGCACTCCTTTCCCCTCGTTGCTAGTATAATCCATAGATGGATCTTGTGAGCGTAGGAAAATTTTAAAATTATGCTACGATTCCCAACAGTGGCATCATGAGCCAGGCCTATGCGTAGTTACTATGCACGAGTAGAACACAAAGTAGTTGTGGGCGTTGATGTTGCCAATTCTTCTTGCCGCTACTAGTCTTATCTTGTTTCGGCGGCATTGTGGGATGAAGCGGCCCGGACCGACCTTACACGTACGCTTACGTGAGACAGGTTCCACCGACTGACATGCACTGGTTGCATAAGGTGGCTAGCGGGTGTCTGTCTCTCCTACTTTAGTCGGAACGGATTCGATGAAAAGGGTCCTTATGAAGGGTAAATAGAAATTGGCAAATCACATTGTGGTCATACGTAGGTAAGAAACGTTCTTGCTAGAAACCTACAAACCACGTAAAAACTTGCAACTACAATTAGAGGACGTCTAACTTGTTTTTGCAGCATGTGCTATGTGATGTGATATGGCCAGAAGATGTGATGAATGATATATGTGATGTATGAGATTGATCATATTCTTGTAATAGGAATCACGACTTGCATGTCGATGAGTATGACAACCGGCAGGAGCCATAGGAGTTGTCTTTATTATTTTGTATGACCTGCGTGTCATTGAATAACGCCATGTAAATTACTTTACTTTGTTGCTAAACGCGTTAGCCATAGAAGTAGAAGTAATCGTTGGTGTGACGACTTCATGAAGACACAATGATGGAGATCATGGTGTCATGCCGGTGACGAAGATGATCATGGTGCCCCGAAGATGGAGATCAAAGGAGCATAATGATATTGGCCATATCATGTCACTATTTGATTGCATGTGATGTTTATCATGTTTTGCATCTTATTTGCTTAGAACGACGGTAGTAAGTAAGATGATCCCTTATGATAATTTCAAGAAAAGTGTTCCCCCTAACTGTGCACCGTTGCGAAGGTTCGTTGTTTCGAAGCACCACGTGATGATCGGGTGTGATAGATTCTAACGTTCGAATACAACGGGTGTTGACGAGCCTAGCATGTACAGACATGGCCTCGGAACACACGCAATACACTTAGGTTGACTTGACGAGCCTAGCATGTACAGACATGGCCTCGGAACACGGAGGACCGAAAGGTCGAGCATGAGTCGTATAGAAGATACGATCAACATGGAGATGTTCACCGATCTTGACTAGTCCGTCTCACGTGATGATCGGACACGGCCTAGTTAACTCGGATCATGTTTCACTTAGATGACTAGAGGGATGTCTATCTGAGTGGGAGTTCATTAAATAATTTGATTATATGAACTTAATTATCATGAACTTAGTCTAAAATCTTTACACTATGTCTTGTAGATCAAATGGCCCACGTTGTCCTCAATTTCAACGCGTTCGTAGAGAAAACCAAGCTGAAAGATGATGGCAGCAACTATACGGACTGGGTCCGGAACCTGAGGATCATCCTCATAGCAGCCAAGAAAGATTATGTCTTAGAAGCACCGCTAGGTGAAGCACCAATCCCAGAGAACCAAGACGTTATGAACGCTTGGCAGCAGCGTGCTGATGATTACTCCCTCGTTTAGTGCGGCATGCTTTACAGCCTAGAACCGGGTCTCCAAAAGCGTTTTGAGAAACATGGAGCATATGAGATGTTCGAGGAGCTGAAAATGGTTTTCCAAGCTCATGCCCGGGTCGAGAGATATGAAGTCTCCGACAAGTTCTTCAGCTGTAAAATGGAGGAGAATAGTTCTGTTAGTGAGCACATACTCAGAATGTCTGGGTTGCACAACCGCCTGTCTCAGCTGGGAGTTAATCTCCCAGATGACGCGGTCATTGACAGAATCCTTCAGTTGCTTCCACCAAGCTACAAGAGCTTTGTGATGAACTTCAATATGCAAGGGATGGAAAAGACCATTCCTGAGGTATATTCAATGCTGAAATCAGCGGAGGTGGAGATCAGAAAAGAACATCAAGTGTTGATGGTGAATAAAACCACTAAGTTCAAGAAGGGCAAGGGTAAGAAGAACTTCAAGAAGGACGGCAAGGGAGTTGCCGCGCCCGGTAAGCCAGTTACTGGGAAGAAGTCGAAGAATGGACCCAAGCCTGAAACTGAGTGCTTTTATTGCAAGGGAAGTGGTCACTGGAAGCGGAACTGCCCCAAATACTTAGCGGACAAGAAGGCCGGCAACACCAAAGGTATATGTGATATACATGTAATTGATGTGTACCTTACCAGTACTCGTAGTAGCTCCTGGGTATTTGATACCGGTGCGGTTGCTCACATTTGTAACTCAAAACAGGAACTGCGGAATAAACGGAGACTGGCAAAGGACGAGGTGACGATGCGCGTCGGGAATGGTTCCAAGGTCGATGTGATCGCCGTCGGCACGCTACCTCTGCATCTACCTACGGGATTAGTTTTAAACCTCAATAATTGTTATTTAGTGCCAGCTTTGAGCATGAACATTGTATCTGGATCTCGTTTAATTCGAGATGGCTACTCATTTAAATCCGGGAATAATGGTTGTTCTATTTATATGAGAGATATGTTTTATGGTCATGCCCCGCTGGTTAATGGTTTATTCTTGATGAATCTCGAACGTGATGTTACACATATTCATAGTGTGAATACCAAAAGATGTAAAGTTGATAACGATAGTCCCACATACTTGTGGCACTGCCGCCTTGGTCACATTGGTGTCAAGCGCATGAAGAAGCTCCATGCAGATGGACTTTTGGAGTCTCTTGATTATGAATCATTTGACACGTGCGAACCATGCCTCATGGGTAAGATGACCAAGACTCCGTTCTCCGGAACATTGGAGCGAGCAACCAACTTATTGGAAATCATACATACCGATGTGTGCGGTCCAATGAGTGTTGAGGCTCGCGGAGGATATCGTTATGTTCTCACTCTCACTGATGACTTAAGTAGATATGGGTATGTCTACCTAATGAAACACAAGTCTGAAACCTTTGAAAAGTTCAAGGAATTTCAGAGTGAGGTTGAGAATCAACGTGACAGAAAAATAAAATTTTTACGATCAGATCGTGGTGGAGAATATTTAAGTCACAAGTTTGGTACACACTTAAGGAAATGTGGAATCCTTTCACAACTCACGCCGCCTGGAACACCTCAGCGAAACGGTGTGCCCGAACGTTGTAATCGCACTCTATTAGATATGGTGCGATCTATGATTTCTCTTACCGATTTACCGCTCTCATTTTGGGGCTATGCTTTGGAGACTGCCGCATTCACTTTAAATAGGGCTCCGTCGAAATCCGTTGAGACGACACCGTATGAAGTCGTTTCTAAAAGTTTGGGGATGCGATGCTTATGTCAAGAAACTTCAACCTGAAAAGCTCGAACCCAAGTCGGAGAAATGCGCCTTCATAGGATACCCTAAGGAAACTATTGGGTATACCTTCTACCTCAGATCCGAAGGCAAGATCTTCGTTGCCAAGAACGGGTCCTTTCTGGAGAAGGAGTTTCTCTCGAAAGAATTGAGTGGGAGGAAAGTGGAACTTGATGAGGTGATAGTCACCCCTTCCGTACCGGAAAGTAGCGCAGCACGGGAAGATGTTCCTGTGGTGCCTACACCGACTGGGGAGGAAGTTAATGATGATGATCATGAAGCTTCGGATCAAGTTACTACTGAACTTCGAAGGTCCACAAGGACACGTTCCGCACCAGAGTGGTATGGCAACCCTGTCCTGGAAATCATGTTGTTAGACAACGGTGAACCTTCGAACTATGAAGAAGCGATGGCGGGCCCGGATTCCGACAAATGGCTAGAAGCCATGAAATCCGAGATAGGATCCATGTATGAAAACGAAGTATGGACTTTGACTGACTTGCCCGATGATCGGCGAGCCATAGAAAATAAATGGATCTTTAAGAAGAAGACAGACGCGGATGGTAATGTGACCATCTATAAGGCTCGACAGCTAAGGGTTATCGACAAGTTCAAGGGGTTGACTACGATGAGACTTTCTCACCCGTAGCGAAGCTGAAGTCCGTCCGAATCATGTTAGCAATTGCCGCATACTATGATTATGAGATATGGCAGATGGACGTCAAAACGGCATTCCTTAACGGTTCCTTAAGGAAGAGTTGTATATGATGCAGCCGGAAGGTTTTGTCGATCCTAAGAATGCTAACAAAGTATGTAAGCTCCAGCGCTCAATCTATGGGCTGGTGCAAGCATCTCGGAGTTGGAACATTCGCTTTGATGAGATGATCAAAGCGTTTGGGTTTACACAGACTTATGGAGAAGCCTGTGTTTACAAGAAAGTGAGTGGGAGCTCTGTAGCATTTCTCATATTATATGTGGATGACATACTATTGATGGGAAATGATATAGAATTCTTGGAAAGTATAAAGGCCTATTTGAATAAGTGTTTTTCAATGAAGGACCTTGGAGAAGCTGCTTATATATTAGGCATCAAGATCTATAGAGATAGATCAAGACGCCTCATTGGTCTTTCACAGAGTACATACCTTGACAAGATATTGAAGAAGTTCAATATGGATCAGTCCAAGAAGGGGTTCTTGCCAGTATTGCAAGGTGTGCAATTGAGCACGGCTCAATGCCCGACCACGGCAGAAGATAGAGAAAAGATGAGTGTCATCCCCTATGCCTCGGCCATAGGGTCTATTATGTATGCCATGCTGTGTACCAGACCTGATGTAAACCTTGCCGTAAGTTTGGTAGGAAGGTATCAAAGTAATCCCGGCATGGAACACTGGACAGCGGTCAAGAATATCCTGAAGTACCTGAAGAGGACTAAGGATATGTTTCTCGTTTATGGAGGTGACGAAGAGCTCATCATAAAGGGTTACGTCGACGCTAGCTTCGACACAGATCTGGATGACTCGAAGTCACAAACCGGATACGTGTATATTTTGAATGGAGGAGCAGTAAGCTGGTGCAGTTGCAAGCAAAGCGTCGTGGCGGGATCTACATGTGAAGCGGAGTACATGGCGGCCTCTGAGGCAGCACAGGAAGCAGTCTGGATGAAGGAGTTCATTACCGACCTAGGGGTGATTCCCAATGCGTCGGGCCCGATGACTCTCTTCTGTGACAACACTGGAGCTATTGCCCTTGCGAAGGAGCCCAGGTTTCACAGGAAGACCAGGCATATCAACCAACGCTTCAACTCCATTCGTGAAAGTGTTCGAAATGGAGACATAGATATTTGTAAAGTACATACAGACCTGAATGTAGCAGATCCGTTGACTAAACCTCTCCCTAGGGCAAAACATGATCAACACCAGGACGCAATGGGTGTTCGATTCATCACAATGTAACTAGATTATTGACTCTAGTGCAAGTGGGAGACTGTTGGAAATATGCCCTAGAGGCAATAATAAATGGTTATTATTATATTTCTTTGTTCATGATAATTGTCTATTGTTCATGCTATAATTGTGTTATCCGGAAATCGTAATACATGTGTGAATACATAGACCACAACGTGTCCCTAGTAAGCCTCTAGTTGACTAGCTCGTTGATCAACAGATAGTCATGGTTTCCTGACTATGGACATTGGATGTCATTGATAACGGGATCACATCATTAGGAGAATGATGTGATGGACAAGACCCAATCCTAAGCATAGCATAAAAGATCGTGTAGTTTCGTTTGCTAGAGCTTTTCCAATGTCAAGTATCTTTTCCTTAGACCATGAGATCGTGCAACTCCCGGATACCGTAGGAGTGCTTTGGGTGCACCAAACGTCACAACGTAACTGGGTGACTATAAAGGTACACTACGGGTATCTCTGAAAGTGTCTGTTGGGTTGGCACGGATCGAGACTGGGATTTGTCACTCCGTGTGACGGAGAGGTATCTCTGGGCCCAATCAGTAATGCATCATCATAATGAGCTCAATGTGAGTAAGGCGTTAGTCACGGGATCATGCATTGCGGTACGAGTAAAGAGACTTGCCGGTAACGAGATTGAACAAGGTATTGGGATACCGACGATCGAATCTCGGGCAAGTAACATACTGATTGACAAAGGGAATTGTATACGGGATTGATTGAATCCTCGACATCGTGGTTCATCCGATGAGATCATCGTGGAACATGTGGGAGCCAACATGGGTATCCAGATCCCGCTGTTGGTTATTGACCGGAGAGGCGTCTCGGTCATGTCTGCATGTCTCCCGAACCCGTAGGGTCTACACACTTAAGGTTCGGTGATGCTAGGGTTGTAGAGATATGAGTATGCGGAAACCCGAAAGTTGTTCGGAGTCCCGAATGAGATCCCGGACGTCACGAGGAGTTCCGGAATGGTCCGGAGGTGAAGAATTATATATAGGAAGTCCAGTTTCGGCCACCGGGAAAGTTTCGGGGGTTATCGGTATTGTACCGGGACCACCGGAAGGGTCCCGGGGGTCCACCGGGTGGGGCCACCTGTCCCGGAGGGCCCCATGGGCTGAAGTGGGAAGGGAACCAGCCCATAGTGGGCTGGGGCGCCCCCCATGGGCCTCCCCCCTGCACCTAGGGTTGGAAACCCTAGGGTGGGGGGCGCCCCACTTGACTTGGGGGGTAAGTTACCCCCCTGGCCGCCGCCCCCCCATCCAGATGGGTTCTGGCCGGCGCCCCCCCCCCCTCCCAGGGGGCCTATATAAAGGGGGAGGGAGGGCAGTAGTATTACAGCCTTGGGCGCCTTCCTCCTCCCCTGCTACACCTCTCCCTCTCGCAGACGCTCGGCGAAGCCCTGCCGAGATCCCGCTACATCCACCACCACGCCGTCGTGCTGCTGGATCTCCATCAACCTCTCCTTCCCCCTTGCTGGATCAAGAAGGAGGAGACGTCGCTGCACCGTACGTGTGTTGAACGCGGAGGTGCCGTCCGTTCGGCACTCGGTCATCGGTGATTTGAATCACGGCGAGTACGACTCCGTCAACAACGTTCATTGGAACGCTTCCGCTCGCGATCTACAAGGGTATGTAGATGCACTCCTTTCCCCTCATTGCTAGTATACTCCATAGATGGATCTTGGTGAGCGTAGGAAAATTTTAAAATTATGCTACGATTCCCAACAGATTGGCACTGTCTAGAACAGATCATCAGAAGCACTGTGCTCTCTGATGGAGAAGACTCTCTGATCTGGCAATACGAGAATAGTGGGGTTTACTCTACTAGTTCGCTTTTATAATGTGATTAACTTTCGAGGTGTGCAGCCTGTTTTCATACCTTCTGTGTGGTCTATAGTCATCCCACCTCGAGTACAAGTTTTTCTCTGGTTATTATCTCATAATAAGCTGATGACTAGAGATAATCTTTTAAAGAGAGGCATTGTGAAGCCCCCAGAGTGCTTATTTTGCAATGAGCATGAAATTGTTGATCATTTGCTTTTCCACTGTGTGGTTGCTAAACAGCTCTGGTCAGGTATCTCTGATGTTTTCTCTTGTTAATTAGGTACTACTTACTTGTCAGTTGCCATATATTGGCCAGCGCAAAAGAAACATTTAGTCTTAAATTCAGTATGTGCCTGTGTAATGTGGTGCATTTGGAAGTACAGAAACTCCATGATTTTCAATAATGTAATGTGGTCTGACCTTAAACAAATTTGGTGGTAGATCCATCTAACTCTCAAGAAGTGGATGATCCTTTTCAAGGACTCCCAACTAGAAAGTCTGAAACTCGTCTTGCAAAAGATAGCGTCAATACTCACTTCCCCTTCCCTGCTGACTATGGGGTGACTGATGACATGGACACTGAGGGTGTCCTGAGCCTAGGTACACTCACAGAAATGTCGCTGAGAATGGGAGGAGAGGGCTCTGGTAAGCTGTCACAAGGGCGCTGCTCGCCTCCTAGGAGCCCTGGGAGGAACTTCAAGACCATGTCTGCGCTCAGTCCCATCACTCTGCTGGAGCTACCGCTGTCTCCGATCCAAGCAATCAAGAGAATCAAGAGTGGCGAGTACCACAAAGCAATGGAGATAGAGGCACTGATGAGCAGCAATGGGATGATGCTGGGGTTTTAGAACCTGGTCTCTGTTCATGGTTGGAGTGGTAAACAAATAGGCTCTGGCGTGAGCTTTCGTTTCTTTTTAGATTGAAAGGAGTTGTGGTCTGTAATAATTTGCACTTTGGGGCTGTTGAATCGCCAGTTTTCTAGTTCCTTAGTCTGGTAGAACTTGAAGTCGTGTAACAGATTCTGCTCTGGTTTCGTTTTGAATGAAAAATGGAAAGGGGGGGGGGGTGTTTTGCCCTCCTGACAGTCTAAAAAATGATGTGGTGACAGTCTAAAAAATGATGTGGCCCATGAGCTAGCTAGATTAGCTATTGTTTTGCTATGTGTGGACAGATGAAGCTCCTGCTTCTATCGCTCCACTGGCTGTAAAAGCAGGGACTTATTACCAGGAGGTTCTAATGTTAGAAAAGAGCCATTTTTTTTCTCTGTCTGAGCACATAAATATCACTTGCTCCATTTTTTTTTAGTCTTTCACTTTTTTTTGAGAAGTTTTTAGTCTTTCACTTATTGGGCTTCTTCATTCCCTGGGCCGCTCCCGTGACAGGTCATCGCGCGGTCCACCCGCCGGTAGACCGCGGTCCACCCTCCGTCTCGTTGTGCCCTGTGCCAGTGCCATGCCACCCCCCGTGTACCGCTCCCAATGTTTTCGCCGCTCCATTCCACGCGCCTCCACCCTTCCGCTTCCGCGCCCCCACCCCGCCACCGCCACCGCCACCGCCACGCCCACGCCCACGCCGCGTAATCAATCAATCAATCAATCGATCAAATCAACGAGCAGCCGCCCGCCGCCTCACGTGCCCCCTGCCCCCGCGTCCCCGCGGCAAGGCGCGACGGGGAGCGGGACGCCGCCGCGATGAAGCCGCACCCGCCGCCGCCGCCGCCGCCGGGCAGCCGGGGGTGGGGCGGGGGCGCGCCGGGCCGCCGCCGGGCCTTCGCGTGCGCCCTCGCCGGGGCCGCCCTCGCGCTCGCGCTCCTCTGCCTCTTCCACGGCGCCGCCTTCGGCCCCACCCTCCGCCGCCCTCGCCTCCGCCTCCGAGCCTCGCAGGTCGAGGCCCAGGCCCCGCTCCCCGCCGGCCTCGCGCTCTCCTCCCTCCCGGTACGTAACGTTCGCACACCTCGCCGTCGCGGTTTCCGGTACGTGCCAACGGCGGGTGGTTCGATTCGCTGACTCCGCCCGGGCTTGTATGCGCAGGTGTGCGACGCGCGGCACTCGGAGCTGATCCCGTGCCTGGACCGGGGCCTCCACCACCAGCTCCGCCTCAGGCTCAACCTCTCCCTCATGGAGCATTACGAGCGCCACTGCCCGCCCGCGCCCCGCCGCCTCAACTGCCTCATCCCCCCACCCGATGGCTACCTGGTGAGTCCATCCACGAGCATATGCATGCATGGTCCAGGATGAGCACATCATATGTCGAATCGTGCCCGTCTCCCTTTGTTTTCGCTCACGCCGATGTGATGTGTGTGGCGATGCCTAGGTGCCGATCAGGTGGCCGAGGAGCCGGGACGAGGTGTGGACGGCCAACATACCCCACACCCACCTCGCCTCCGAGAAGTCAGACCAGAGGTGGATGGTGGTGAACGGTGACAAGATCAACTTCCCCGGCGGAGGCACCCACTTCCACTACGGCGCCGACAAGTACATTGTGAACCTCGCGCAGGTTCGAAATGTTCTAAGCTCCCATAGCAGTTAACCCACCACCTTTTGGTTACATTCAGAAGCTAACGAACAGTGCCAATATTGATTGGTGTGATGCTAGATGTTGGGGTTTCCGAATGACAAGCTGAACAACGAAGGCAACATCAGGAACGTGCTCGACGTCGGCTGCGGGGTTGCTAGCTTCGGGGCTTACCTCCTACCGCTAGATATAATTGCGATGTCGCTTGCTCCCAACGATGTGCACGAGAACCAGATTCAGTTTGCCCTTGAGAGGGGGATACCGTCGACCCTTGGTGTGCTGGGCACAAGGAGGCTGCCATATCCAAGCCGCTCATTCGAGCTGGCGCATTGCTCACGCTGTCGAATTGACTGGTTGCAGAGGGATGGGATCTTGTTGCTGGAAGTGGATAGGGTTTTGAGGCCTGGAGGGTATTTCGTTTATTCGTCACCAGAGGCTTATGCTCATCATGACCCAGTTAACCGGAAGATATGGAAGCAGATGAGCAATCTTGCTCAGAGGATGTGCTGGAGGATTGCTTCAAAGGAGGGTCAGACGGTGATATGGGTCAAACCATTGACAAATGGGTGCTATATGAGGAGAGAGCCCAGAGCACTTCCTCCCATGTGTGGCCATGATGATGACCCAGATGCTGCTTGGAATGTCCTCATGAAAGCATGCATAACTCCCTACTCCAAGAGTAAGCCCACTTTCCTGATTTGCCTCAAGATTATTATTGAGTTACCATAGTTTATTCTCTGTCTCTTGCTTTCTTCTGCTTGAAATATACTTCACCCTGGCAAAAGTTCACACATGTTATAACCCTTTGTTGAGCATTGGCTAGCCATAATATAGAAGGGTACTTTGGTCAACCTTTTACCTGAAGGGAATACCCCTTTCCAACCCTGTTTGATCTGCCTTATCGCCTACTAACAGGATCAAACCACTTGTTTCCCGCTCTATCACTTGCCATTAAGACATCATGTGCCCCCTTATTCTGCAATTTTTGGCCTCCACAGATCACTCTTTGCTGCTGATTTGCTGGCCATGACAATATGCCTGCATGCCACCAACATTGGTTACCTTTGCTTTGTTTGCACTATATCTGGTTTGAACTGTAGTAGAATATTGGCGTATATGGTTTGATAGTTTCCAATTTCTGCAGCAGAGTTTCCTGCAATTAACACCTCTAGTTTGAAACTGTAGTAGTATATTGCCATATTTGGTTCAGTTCATCTGTTCATATATGTATATTGTCTGCTGCTGTAACTGTTATTAAAGAAAATTTTCATTACAAGTTTCTGTAATGAAATTTCCAACTTTACCTGTAGTTCTTACATAAATTACTCTAATATCAAACATCAAGTGTTGGCTAGCATACCTGTACTCTGATGGTGTAATGTTCTTATATTTAACCAGGAGTTAACAAGGTTAAAGGAAGCGAACTGCTTCCCTGGCCACAAAGGCTCACAGCACCACCCCCTCGTCTGGAAGAGATTGGAATCAGTTCAAAGAATTTTACTGAAGACAATGTGAGTACTTTGATGACTGATTTTGCTATATGAAGCCACACCCTTCCCAGATGATGATCTTGAGTGTCTAACCTTTGAATACTGTCTGCAGGAAATTTGGAATTCTAGAGTTGCTCAGTACTGGAAACTTATGAAATCTGAGATACAGAAGTATTCCTTCAGAAATGTTATGGATATGAATGCTAACCTTGGTGGATTTGCAGCATCACTGAGGAAAAAGGATGTCTGGGTAATGAATGTAGTCCCTTTCATGGAATCTGGAAAACTGAAGATCATATATGACCGTGGTTTGATAGGGACAATCCATAACTGGTAAGATGTTTGTGAAATACCTTCTGTCCTATACTTCTCATCTATTCATTTCAGATTCAATTGTTTCAATGCTGCCTAAGTGACTATGCATACCTAAATTCTTAGATTAGAATATTTTTTGTTCGGTGACACACATGGTATAATTTTATAACTATATCAGAGGTTTTAATTGCATAAAGAATAGGTCAATATTTTGACAAGTGCTCATACGTGGAACTTGTGTTTTAGTGGTTATCTATATGAGTACCACATTTTGGTGCTTGACAAAGCGCTGTATATTTCCCTATGTCGGGTGTAGCAATAGTATTATGTTGTTTCAATTTTATGTCATTATACTGAATGCACACTTTTAATATATAATACACTCGTCACATTCCAGACATGGTGTCATGAATAGAATCAGAGTTCTCCCATTGAAATTTTTCCTTCCTAGCTGCTACAAAAGTACCCTGCCGTTAACTGATGGGCACTGGAAAAACTGTATATAGTAGAATCGCACAAAGATGAAAAACCAGATTCCTGTCTCCACACCAGCGGCTCCTCTGTTGCCTAATAGTTTCCATTCTTGATTCATATTTACTCATATGCCAGAACTTGTTCCTTAACTAGCGACATGGTTCTTGCCATCTCGGGCTTTGTGGTTATTGATGAAATAAATTACCTGTGCATTGTTCTCTGTACTTCCATACCATACTTGATGCTTCATACTACTACTCCATACCATCGACTGCTACTTGATTCTGTTTATTTATGGTTCTTTGTTACTGAAGGTGCGAGTCATTCTCGACATACCCTCGTACGTACGACCTCCTTCACGCCTGGCTCCTGTTCTCTGAGATGGAGAATCAGGGCTGTGGCCTGGAAGATCTGCTGATCGAGATGGACCGCATCATGAGGCCTCATGGGTATGCCATCATCAGGGACAAAGCTGCTGTCATAGACTACATCAAGAAGCTTCTACCCACGCTGAGATGGGACGACTGGTCATCTGAGGTGAAACCAAAGAGAGACGCGCTTTCGTCAGGCGATGAAAGAGTCTTGATCGTGAGGAAAAGGCTATGGGATCAGGCACCACAGGCATCGTCGTAGCAAGCAAGCGCAAAATGGTTCTTGTTCTGGTCTTAAGTAGCCACTGCTAACCGTCGTTTCCCAAATCCTACTGTATCATACAGTAGTTCTCTACCTTCTCCATTAGCACTTTTACACACTATCCTTTCTCCGCAGTTTTGTGTCTGTGATGGAATGTTCACAGAAGAGATAGGAGGAGTATGACATGCAGAGTTGCAGACTTAAATGGTTCAGAATTCATAGGGGTCGTCGAAAAATGCTAATCTCACTTTCGTAAATTGATCCATTTTAGAATTGACACTTGGAGATTTGCCATTGGCCATTACTTTTCATGTCAATGTGTTCATAAAAAGCGTAAAACTATGCTATAAATTTTTCTTTTTGTCATGACAAAGCTTAAGTTCATGTCTCTTTTTGTCTGAAATGCAAATGTTTTTCTCTTTTTTCTTGGAATTTTGATGAAATTTCCGCTTAAATCTAGTACCTGGTTGCTGACCCACACACGTAACCAATCTGGTCTGGTCTCGTGCAACGGGCATGCCGTCAGTCACTCGGAAGATCCCGCAACCGTGACACTCTCCTTGCACCGACGCCGCCATGGCTGAGCTGCGAGGGAGAAACAAAGAGATGTCAAGGTGAACCAGCAGAGGATATGAGAGGAGTTTCTCCTCTTTTTTCAAGAAAAGAGCGAGGTTTGAACTATTCCCTCTGTTCCTAAATATTTGTCTTTTTAAAGATTTCAAATGGAATACCACATACGGATGTATATAGATATATTTTAGAGCGTAGACTCACTCATTTTGCTTCATATATATTCCCTCCGTTCCTAAATGTAAGTCTTTTTAGACATTTCAAATGGATAACAACATACGGATGTATGTAGACATATTTTAGAGTGTAGATTCACTCATTTTGCTTCGTATGTAGTCATTTGTTAGAATCTCTAGAAAGACTTATATTTAGGAACGGAGGGAGTAGTCACTTGTTGAAATCTCTAGAAAGAAAAATACTTACATTTAGTATTAGATACATCCGTATCTAGACAAATCTAAGACAAGAATTTTGGGACGGAGGGAGTATTTAGGAACGGAGAGAGTAGATATTTCGAATAATACTCCAAAATAGCAAGAATATTTGTGATGCCAAAAGTTGTTAAAATTACAATATTTATTTGATTTATTAAATACCTCACAAGATGTAAAACTGTAATTTTTCTAGAAAACTTATAGGCCAAGGAAACTCATAAAATAAATAAATAAATCTAAGCAGAGCCTAACCGTAACATTTTTCAGGGGATTTCCTTTAACAAATAAAAATAAAAATCGGCCGATGGTTTAGCGAAATAGGAAAAAAAACATTCTCTTGGTTTCTGAGAAGTGGGCCGGCCAGCCCACTCGCTCGGTCGTGGTTCCCTTTCCCCTACCCTCCTCCCTCCGATGGCGGGCGGCGATTTTCCTCCCGTAGCGGTTGCCCCGGGAAGGGATCGGGAGGCGGATGGGCGGCTGTTGAAGAAGAAGAAGCCGGCCGGCGGTGGAGGAGGCGGTGGGCGTCAATCCTCTCAATCCGAGGTATAGCGAGTACGACCCCAAGCAGAGGGAGTACGTGTACACCCGCTTCTGCTTCGATCCCAGGCTCGATCTCGACAAGGAGTGTAAGCCCCCGCTTCCCCACCGTTTCTCCTGCCAGCTCGCTGTCGATCGCGCGTTGTCAACCGTGGTTGAGTTGAACCTGTATTTTTTTTCTTTTCCGATTTTCATTAAGAATGGACCCAGTTTAATTGTGATGCGATTTCTTATAAATGTCAGCATCTTGTTCTTTTCTGTCGGTGATGGATCCGTTCATTTTATACATGTGTTAGTATTCATGCATCTGAAATGTATGTCCCTCTCTTTTCACAGCCCCTTATGGCCCAATGCGCCATACTCACAAAACCTTCGGAGAGGGATTCCCGTTGTTTCACTCAGCAAATATTCTCTCAGTCAAGATTGTTTCTTCTGACTATGGCTACCCACTTAATGTCTATGGTACGGTAATAGCCAGGGATGATTTGGATCGCAAATGTGTCTATTTATTCCGGCGCGACAAGGACAATCACCAGTTCATCACCTCAGAGGTACTCCCTCCGTCCGAAAAAGCTTGTCCCTCAAATGGATGTATCTAGCACCAAATTAGTGCTAGATACATCTATTTGAGGCACAAGCTTGGACAAGTTTTTCCGGACGGAGGGAGTATTACTTATATTTTGCTTGCATGATAGCCAATGCACTTCTATGCACGTAAGTATGATTTTAATTTCCCAGTGGTGTGTTCCTTGTATTGCTCTTGATATCTATCATCTGATACAGTCATTTGAAATAAGAATAGTGAATTCGTAATGGAGGGTTTATATGTGTGCTAATCGTCAATCGATTGTTGGCACATGAAACATATTTGCAACTTTGTGTGACTGAAAACTCCAATAAAATGATCAAAAAAAATATATTCTATCTGGTCCTATGTGGGTGCAGGTATGGTATAGAGTAGAGTAAAATCTGTTTTATACTTGGGCCATCATACAGTTCTCGTATTTATGTAGGGAGAACATTATTCAATGATTTTTTTAAATGTGTTCCACATGAATAACCTTATTTAGGCTCTGTATATTATATACTTAAACGATGGACCTCATAGATGGTTATGTTATGTTTGCTGTGCTGATATTATCAGTTAAATATGTGTTGTTTTTAACGTCCCTTTTACATAGCTAATAATGTTCGGTGGCCTATGATTTGCCAATACTCCTGCATTTCAGTTTTGCTGTACCACAACCCTTGTGTGATTAAGAAGAGTAGACAAAATGAACGCAAACGTGAAACATGCCTGAAAAGTACTGTATATATCTATTCTGGTAATCTTGTTTCCTCGTTCAAACTCAAGCAAAGAAATTTAAAAGCTTCGATTTCAGACATAGACATTCCAAAAGATACACCAGCAATTTATCTATATGTGCTTATTTTGAAGGACAATTCATTGGTTTTGACTGATCCAAAGAGAGGACTTGCGGTCTGTGGTTCGCTATTCTTTGAAATCAATCTGAAGGTTAAGGATGTGCATGGGAGGGAGGTCAAGGATGAAAGGCTCAGCAAAGGCATGCTGGATATTAATGGCATCACAAGACAGACATCAAACTTCAAATATGGGGTCGAAACAGGCACGCTTGTCAGCATGCACAGCACATTGGAGATGAACTTTGCATTTGTTAGGGACGCGGTCGAGGGCACTGTCGAGATCAGGATCCTTGAGGGTCCTGTTGATTTCCATGGCAAGATCATTGCTACCCCCACCAGAGTTCCATGTGAAATTGTGCTACATGATAGCAGAGTGAATGGCTTGCTCACTGCCGGCGATGATCAAGTCATGCGAACAGCGCGCCGCGTGGTATGTGTATCTGTAGGTGAGATGCTCCTGGTGACTGTTGCTCCTGAAGGTGGCGATGAGCTCTCACCCCACACCGTTAGGTTTGCTTCAAAGCTCAACGGTTATGCCGCCGAGAACATGATGTGTGGTAACTATAAGATGCAAGTGAAGGTCACTTGGTCGATTGTGATGTAATTCCTGGTTTACTAGTTGTGGTATGTATGTCAGGTTTTAGATCCTTGGATAACTTGCAGCATCACTGTGGAAAAAGACGTCTGAGTAATGAATGTAGTCTCTGAATCTGGAAAGCTGGGGATCATATATGACCATGGTTTAATTGGTACAATCCATAACCGGTAAGATTTTTGTGCCCTACTTCCCATGTATTCATTTCAGATTCGATTGTTTCAGCGCTGACTAAGTGACTGTATTGCACGAAGGTGGAAAACCAGATGCCTGTCTCCACATCAGAAGCTACTGTCTTGCCCAGCAGTTTCCATCCTTGATTCACATTTATGCCAAGAACCTCTTCTTTGAGTAGTAGGATAATGCTTGCTATCTCGGGTGCGTGGTAATCACTGAAACTTCTGCATTGGTCTGTCTGTGTGCTTCCATACTGGATGCTTCCTACTACTGCTACATACAATTGACCATTGCTTGATTTATTTACTTATATTGTTCTTTGCTATGCTATATCCTGAACGAGCGAGTCATTCTGCTGGTCCAGATGGACCGCATCATGAGACCTCGCGGCACGCCATTGTCAGAGACGAAGTTGCTGTCATAGACCATATCAAGAAGCTTATACGGGCCGGCGCTGAGATGGGATGACTGATCATCCGGCTCCGAGGTGAAACCTAACTAAGAAAGGCGCGCTCTCGTCAGGCGATGGAAGAAAGAGTCTTGAACTCTTGATCGTCAGGAAAAAAGCTATGGCATGCAAAATGGTTCATGTTCTGATCTTATTCAGCTGCTGATTTCAAAAATCCTAGGTGTTTTTCTTAATTTCCAAAATCCTAGCACTTTGGCTATCCTTTCTCGGCAGTTTTGTGCCTGTGATGGAATGTTTTTGTGTCTGTGATGGAATGTTCACAGAAGAGATAAGATATGGGGTGTATGACATGCAAAACTGCAGACTTTGATGGTGCAGAATTCATAGGACAATAACAGTATATGGTTCTCGGAATGCTGATCTGTAGCATTTCACAGGACAGTAATAACACTACAAGCGAAAATCAAAGGATCAACGATGCCAGGCGCCTGGTGTTCTCTCTACAGGCGAAATCCACCGGGCTCTCGCTCAGCATCAGCAACCCTTGCGCAGCCTCCAGCGTCCTCTCGTCCGGCTCGCTGTCACTGGCAATTGGCAATGGCGGCGGCATCGCCGCTCTGTTCGCGGCGGCGGCGGCCAGGATCTCCGCGATGGCGGCGTCGGCGTGCGGGGCGTCTCCCTGGCGGTAGTGCATGACGACGAGCCCGAGCGGGCCGCGCGGCTGGCCGGCGACGCCCACCTGCAGCGCCGGCGACCGGAACGCCCACAGCTCCACCATCGCCGGCTCCAGGTCCTCGGCCCTGGCGTCGCCCGCCACGTCCAGGCCGTTGTGGGTCAGGAAGCTGCCCCAGCCGGCGATGAGGCGGTAGGCGTCGTTGCAGCCCAGCTTCTTGAGGCCGAGCACGTAGGGCCTGCCGCGGCGGTCGAAGGCCTGCACCTGCACGCTCGGCTTCTCCTCCGCCGTCAGCGCCTCGTCCAGCGGGAACGGCTCGCCGCGCCGCCAGCTCTTGCGCGACATGAGCAGCCGGTGCTGCTGCAGCAGCCGGTCCGTCTTGCACAGCCACTTCCCGTAGACGCGCACCGGCCGGGACGCGCCCAGGCCCCTCAGGACGTCCCGCAGCGCGCCGTCCACCACGCCGATCTCGTCCAGCGACGGGTCGTCCGCCGCCGTGGCGGGCGCCGACTCCATGCCGATGCCGGCCCAGAACACGCCGTCGAGCAGCCGCCGACGCTTCTTGCGCCTCTTGCTTGGGGAAGATTGGGCCCGGCGGCGGAAGGCGACGCGAGGCCGGAGCGCGGCGGCGGCGCAGGGCGGCATGCTCTGGTCCGCGGCCAAGATCCTCCCCTCGCCCTCGCGCTCTCCTCCTTCTTCCCCGGCTTTGGCAACGGACGCCACGGGGCAGCCGCAAGATCCGCCGCCGCCCTTGGCGTCCGTCGGCCCATGGCGGCCAATGCCCGTGGCGGCGGGTGGAGGCTTAGGCGCCGTCCTCCGCCGGCGAGGCACGCTCCCGACCTCCAGCAGCGTCATGGCGAGAAGGGCGCGGTGCTGCTGGCAGACATTTGTAGGGAGGGGAGGCGGCGGCAGGAGACGAAAATGAATACCTAGCTGCTACAGCTCTGGATTCTGGAACATAATATACGCGTGGATACTAGTACTACTAGAGTTTGGTACGGGCTCCTCTCCAGTACTACTGCTGCTAGCACGAAACTTATCAGTGATAAAAGCTTTCTTCTTTTAGAAGAATTTTATTTAGGACAGTAAAACTAAACCTAAACCCTAGTCCTCTCACGCGTCCGCGGCCTTTCGCCGTTGGATCCTGCGGCTTGGACATGCCTGACCGTCCGATGCATCATTTTCTCCCGCGTGGGCTGCTCTTGGGCCGACTGTCCTTGGGCTGCTATTCCAAAGGTCAAATCGGATGCCTCTCGCTCACTGCTACGGGTTAACGTCGGATCCCGAAAGAACGATGGTGATTATGCTCTGTATCCACTCCCCTCCGTGAACCCTGTCCCCGCTCTGCGAACCCCCACCCCTCCCACTCCCGCCATAGGTTAGAGAGAAAGAGAGAGGTGATTGATGGCAGTCCGCTGTCGAGAGGTGTGCCCGTGTAGCGCCCGAGGATACAAAGGCGGCTAAGAAAAGGGAAACAGCCGCTGGTCAGTGAGGTCGCAAGGTTGCGGACCAGGCATGGAGGCGGGCAAGTAATGGCGATAAAGCTCATCCGTCCGCGATGTGTAACCGCCGCGGTGGTCGAGGAGGTATGTTATTGCCCTATTTCCTTCCTTTTTTGCCTCCATATATTTTGCTCTCTTCTATGTACCTTCGGCAGCCATGTTTGTTGTGTTGGGTTTGTATCCTTTCCACCTAAACTCTTGAACCATTTGGCAGGGATCGACGTTTTGTTGATAGATAGAGCTGATCTTGCATCGTATCACAAACTATGTTCTGGTGGTGTTTACATGGGTGATTGATTGTCATCATTGGTCATGCTTCATGCCCTAAACAAGGACCCCATGTATATTCAGTGGCAACCGGGATTATGTCAAGTTTTCCATGGTATGATCGTCTTTCATCGTGTTCTCACCGAAGTTAAGACATGGCTCCGGGGCAGGTTAACCTTTGTTTATTCACTGTAACTCTACCTATTTCTCTGTGATGTGCTTTGCCTCAAGCATTGCTAGAGTGTAGAGTAATGGTGTATAAGTATGATAGTTTAAAAGAAGTATTATGGTGTGTTGCAGTAATAATTTTAAATTTTAAAACTACAGACCTTGCATCATTTTTTGTTCTGAATGTGGGCAGTGTGTTCAACTTGCATCATATTTTTGTTGTGAATGTGGGCAGTATGTTCAAGTTGATCTGGAACAATTTGAAGGGTTTCCTCAACACAAAATACTTCAACCAGGTTCACTTAAGCACCCCGAATTATGTATAGAAGTTTAAAATTATAATTGTTTCAGGTGTTTTGCCACTTTATAACTGAACCTATTTGCTATGTCGAACATTAGCATTTATTTGATCCTAATCTAATTCAGTTCGTCATCACCGTCTTTTGGCTCTCGCTTTCAACAAATGCATTATCATGTATCTATTTTCTTGACACGATACTTTGGGAAATGGTTTAGACTTCTAGCCATTCTCTCTTTATTATCAGCGCATCTTTGAAAATAAATGAATAATGTTTCCTCCATATATGAATGACAAACTAATACTATGGAGTTGTCCGGTTGCATTCGGTACATTTATGTTCCATTGCTAATTAACGTTCATTTGTGATGCCTTCCTCACAATGGAAACATTTCTCGGCACCATGACAAAAATGAGTGATGGAACAACCTTTTTATTTTATCTTATGTTGCCGTTCTGTATTGTCGCGGCCACAAAGATTACGTGGACACTGAGCCGTAGTGTGTTTAAAAAAAATTACATTATCCTTTAATAACATGGTGGTGTTAGAAATATCTTAGCAGTGGGGCAGGAATTAGTTAGCCCTTTTTTGGATTTATTCCTCATACTTACAAGTTTTGACTTTTGTAAGTGTGTGGGGTTGACTATTCATACTTGGATATATGTATCTATAAACAATATATTAGTAAAAGTTATTATGCAGATTTTGGATCATCACTGTGCCAAACAAGCATGGAAGCTGCATCGATCATTGTTGTTTCCATAAGATTAGCATTTCAACCCGCTACTTGTTTAACTTCTTTTAGTGCGCATAGCTGCATATCTACTTTTTATGGATTATATTCGACCCCCACTTCATACCAAGAACAACATAAATTGTTGACCATGTTTCCATCCTATCTGTCTGTCTGAGAATGAAAAAGTATCAGATAAAAGAAAGCATGTGATAATGCTGGTAGCTTGAAACTATGGTTCCTTTTTCAGCAGCAATTTATCGTCTTTGGTGAAGAAACTAGATGATAAATACTAAAGCAAGATATGATCCTATCATCAGTTAGACATTCAGCTACTATGCATTGATAGCAGGTTAGAAATACCATCTTTTACTTGGCTAGCAAAGGTGTGTGGATTTATGACATTAGGCTATTTGGCAGATGATTTGCAGATTGTGGTAGCACGCTTTGTACCTTCAATTGTATTGATGTCCTAAATTTTCCTTCATATCTTCAACTCTTCCATAAAAATTGGCAGATGTTGCAACACGTGTATTTACAACTTGAAGCAACTTTGAGCCTATTAGGTTCAAGAAGCGACCACCATATAAGTTTGATTAAAAACACTTATTTAATTAAGATCAACATTTGGTTTAGTCATGTAAATTTAACTTTTATGCTTTATGATGCTATATTGTCGTGGTGTTCTCGCAGGGTGAGTCGCGTCAAGGTAGATGCCACAGGGTGGCTTGAGGTGAGGACAAGGCTGCAGTGGAGATCAGGGGACGGGATTGGGCAAGCAGCACGCGGTGGTTTATCCTGGTTCGGGGGCCTCGTTGGGAGGTAACACCCCTATTCCTGCATGTCTGAAATATATGTGGAGTATGTAGCAATACAGAGTTGCTCCTGAAGCTGTTTTACACAAGGCAGTGGAGAGATATGAGCTTCATGCCTCATGCATGTGAGTGTGAGTGTGAGAGGGTGTGGGTTGCCTTTTGTGGCCGAATGGGCATGGATGGATGTATGCGTGAGTGTGTGGCTAAGGAGTCGTGGGTGAGCATTTATGTGTGTGAGAGAGTGCTCATCCCCTTGGCCAAGTAAGTGCCTTCTTGGCCAAGGGAATGACTTCCTCTCCAAGGGAGTGTCCCCTGGGTCACTTTATACACTAGTGCCCAGGGATAAATAACACTATACATGATGTTGCGTATGACGAGTGAACAGTGTATGCTTTATCAGCAATAGTGGCCATGGTATGGCCGCGGTATGACCGTCTTGTCGGTGTCGGGTCGATGCAGCGGTTGACTCTGCGCAGCAGACTAGCTGGAGCAGCCGGATGGGGAGCCGACTGGAGCAGCCGGATGGCAAGCCGACCGGAGCAGCCGGGGTGGCAAGCCGACCGGAGCAGCCGGGGTGGCGAGCCGGCCGGAGCAGCCAGGCAGCCGGACCAAGGGACGCTGGACGCCCCGATGTTTTGAAGCGTCGTATCACCGTCTTAGGCCTACCCAGGGGTCATCCCCCGACATATATATTGCGAAAATATGTCTCAATTTATTGGACAAATAGATGGACACCGAAACACAAACATTATGGTCTATTATAATTAACATCTTACACTATAAATGCACATAAAAATATGATCAATCATAAGTAACAACTTACACTTCAAATACACTCAATATAATATAATTTTAAACACTATGATGCACGAATCAAGCTGGATGGGCGCAGCAACATGCATTATCAATGTTAGAGTCCTCCTAATAACCACACAATAGATTTAAAAAGTTCCATGCCCCTTCAATTCCCCATTTCCCAACTCTAATTATCCAGCCAAAACGTTATGAGTTCTTGACCAAGGGTTTATGTGGTGTTATTGTTAGGAAACATACCCCACCTAGAGGTCTCCCCTGTTTCTCCTGACCGAATAATGATGGCCATGGTTCCCTAATGGCCGTTGACCTTGGCAAGCACATATATAGTCGTTGACCTTGGCAAGCACATACGTCGCGGTGGATGGTTATGTTCATTAACTATTATGTTTGGCACTTTTGTGTATATTGATTAGAGGCATATGTTTTTCTTAAAGAACAATCACAGCCATTTTTTTTCATAATCACATCAACACATTTGCGAACTCTACAATTTGCAAGTTACATCCGCAATGGATTGTATAAAATGCGCCTACAACCATTATACTTGTATCTTATATACACATTCGTCAAGCGCATTCAGAAATCAAACTTATGGTAAGTGAATACTTCCTAGTGTGACAATATGGACACCGAGCTCAACATTTTCAGCCTATGTTGACCATTTGGCCAGACTAGTTGGACGCATGCATGCAAAGTGGGGCCCCGCGTGTTTTTTCCTGCCTTGCCACAACATTGGCGCACGGTATGCTCTCCCACTCCGCATGTATCCGCCCGACCGCCTACGCAGGTGCCGGCTCCATCGCCTCCACAACTATTCACACTCCACTTGATGGTTCATAGGACAATATGGTCACGTAAATGGTAATCCTCGTTCGTAGATATATGCCATTTTTTGAATCGACGCTTGGACATTTTGCTTTGATTATTTCTTTTCTTTACAACATATTAGTATGAAGCATAAAACCATAGAGTTAAAAAAGGCATAAAATTGTGATATTATCAAAATGCCTGTCATTAGTCATACACTTTTCACATGATCCCTTTGAGGCATTCTTTTTGTTATATTATAACTAACACTATGTTGTTACTAAACATCCAAGTTACAAGAACACTTTGAAAGAAACTGTAATTACAAACTTGTCTTCGGGTGATTCTTCGCCTCCTCCATGTTGCACACACGATGGCGTGTAAAAATTTCTTCTCACCGCTGGAACGAGAGAGCAATCATGCACGCACTTGGGGAGGCCATCTAACTCTGCTACGAAGCGTCGGTGAGGTCAATCCAATCCGGAAGGACCCATTGCCCCGTGGCTTTGCCGCGAAACTTAGCTGATCAGTCAAATGACACGAGTGCGTGTACTCCTAATCGATCAAATGCCACGGGTGAAAAATAGCTACAAAATTCAGAAACAACAGTGATTCCTAGTACCGGACACATTTGGTTGGCATCATGGGCATGCCAAAATTTCAGTTGTGATGATGATATATCAATTCACCCAAATGACCCAAATTCAGCAATAGTTTCTGGGAGGATACCAAGAGTTCGGATCATCTTCCCATTTCAGTTGTGTAAATATTTTTGCTGGACTTTTCGAAAATTTGACGAAATTTCCGGTGAAAACGAGAACCTGGTCGCGGATTCGCGATTACCCACACCGGTGGAGGGCGACGGGCACGTCACTCGGGAGATCCCAACAGTTCCCACTCCTCGCACCGACGCAGCCATGGCCGAGCTGCGGCACGGCACGGTGGCGGCGGCGGCGGCCCGCGCCTCCGGCTCGCCCGCGAAGCGCGACGCGGAGGCCGCCTCCGCCTCCGCCTCCGCCTCCGCCTCCTCCCCCTTCCTCTCCTCCCCACGCGGCGGCGGCGACGGCGGCAAGGACGGCGCGCTGCGCCCGCCCCCTCCGCTCCACCAGAGGTACCCGCTCCCCGCCGCCGTCCGCGCCCTCCTCGCGCTCGAGGACCCGCGGTCGCCCTCGGCCCCGGCCTCCTACCGGATCCTGCTCGCCGTCCTCGCCTGCGCCGCCCTCGGCGCGCTCGTCTCCGCCCCCTCCGTGTGGTCGCGCCTCGTGAGTCCTCGATCCCTTCGATCTCCGTTGCGTCTCGTTGGGATCCCTGATGCTTGCTTACATTCGTGTTGTTGTTGGACCCTTAGAACGCGCCCTACCTGTGCCGCAAGGATGGGATTCGGCTCCAGTGCCCCGGGGTAAAGTGATGTTGATCTCAGCCTGCATCTGGGTGGATATTTGTGCGTGTATCTGTTTTAACGTTTGTTTGTTTGGTTTGGCTTGGTGTTACTGTTCAGGTGAGCAACTCTCTGTGGGAGAATCCGCATGCCGCCGCCACGTCTTGGAAGCCGTGTGCCGAGCGACGCAGGGACGAGATCTCAGGCAAGTGCTGAAAGATGTTTCATAACTGTGACTGTATCTTCTCAGTGCACCACTTTTTGCGGTATCTTCATGTATCTTTTTGTTTTTTGACATCATATCTTCATGTATCTTGATACTACTGCAAAGCCGATATGTTGCCCGGCTAGTTGATAAAATTTTCTCAAGACCATAAGTAAATTGAACAGTTGACCTGCTAGATATAGTATGTTTGATTGGAAGATATTCCAAGCGCAAGTTGGGTGACTGGAGAAATAAAACGTGTCTGGCTGAATTTGAGATGAGGATAAAATTGTGATATCATTTGCAAGAGCAAAGTGGAAAGGGAACCCAGAAACAAAATACTCTCTCTATATTTCTTCTTTAACGGGTAGTTTAATTCTTGTTACCCCTTTTTCTACCCATAGCCTAACACGGTAACACACAAGCTTTCTTCATGAAACAATAATTCCTGTTGCTTCCTCTTGGGGAAAGGGATCCCAAGTTCAAGCTGTCTTGGTGCTCACCCGCTGTTTATATTACCATAGCTTACGAAAATATGAAAACCATTCACCTGAAACCATGGTTGCATCCTGATGAGTATAAATTATGTCTTTTTTCTCTACTATTCTGCAGATCTTGTGCCAGAGAACGAAACTTCTGGGTATATTTTTATTCATGCTGAGGGAGGATTGAACCAGCAACGAATAGCTGTACGTACGTACCCTATTCACATTTATCAATTTGTTGAACTTTTTTTTTTGCCTTAATAACACATGATTTTTATTTCCATGTGGATTTTGGAGGACATAATTTTTTTGACTTGTTATGCAATATTTGTTTATGTAGTATAAATGGCAGCTTGCCTAATTTGTATCAAGCACTGTCAGTTGATTGCACTACTTTGATATATTCACAGATATGTAATGCTGTTGCAATTGCTAAGATAATGAACGCCACACTTATTTTGCCTGTGCTGAAGCAGGATCAAATATGGAAAGATCAAACGTAAGTGATAATTCTGATCTCCTTTCCGAATTGACTCCTGCTTGCTTATGCCCCTTTGTAGTTTGTATCTGTTACCATGTTAGCTCCTGGCGGAAGTATTTAATATTTGACAACCTTGTATTTTCTATTCAGGAAATTTGAAGATATCTTCGATGTAGATCATTTTATAAATTATTTGAAGGATGATGTCCGCATTGTTCGAGATATTCCTGACTGGTTCACAGAAAAAGATGAGCTGTTCACCAGTATAAGGTTGGTTGCTTTATTTCATCTTTTGATCTGTCTCAGCTGCTGTCAGCTTAATAGCTTGATGCTGAAGTCTAAACACATGAATGATATTGATTTTTAGAGCACTGCTTTCTTTTGTAGTAAAATCAACACTAATATTGTTAGAGGGAACAATTAATCTTGGAGCGTATTAACTTGAACAAGCCAACTAACTAGGTGTCTTCTGCTGCTTGTTTGTGCTCTGCAGTTTCCGTTATTTACAAGTTACATATGCATTTCTCATGTATGCAATATTGTTGTGCAATATATTGCTAATGCAATGCTAGTGCAACTAGAGTTGTCTCTGCTTCAAACGTCATCAATTGCTCCCCAAGTATAAGCCTGCTTGTCCAATTCAGATTATTATATTGGGCGACCTGAGTTTTGAGGATGCAATAAGATTGTACTGCTGGGCCATTGCAATGTTTTTTTCTTTTTCTTTTTTGCTTCTGCTCATTTCTCTTTGTGACATTTTTATCAATCATTAGGTAATGTTGCCATGCTGGTCGATACTGTAATCCTAGTTCATTATAGCGCTTTGAACTACAGTATCCGCTGTCATATGTGTTATTCATAATTGGTTGGCACTGGTACGTTGTTGCTGGCTGACATAGCTATAGACCTATATGTGTTATTCTGGTTTATCTGCCAGATAAGATTTTTCGTAGTGATTAAAATTCTGCCAATTTCCATGATTACCACCTGTGATTTTTTTGTTAAATGCCAGCAATACCGCCACCTGCAAAATGGATCCTATATGTACATTTACTTTTATGGTTAGATAAATGTGCTTATGTTGTTTCTTGTTTTTGGTTGTTGCATATGTTGTTTTTCCTACGTGCCAACATATTGTCATACTTAATTGTAACGTCTATAATTATGTTGATTTTAACAGGCGTACTGTAAAAAACATCCCAAAATATGCACCAGCGCAGTTTTATGTTGATAATGTACTTCCAAGGATCAAAGAGAAAAAGATAATGTCTATCAAACCATTTGTTGATAGATTGGGGTAAGTCTTAATATCATTATATGAAGATATTACCATGGCTCTATTCTGTTCATATATCTTCAGACTTGTTACATAATTGTTTAGCACAGTGAGTAGTTCTTCACATTAGAGTCTTTGTGGTTATTGGTCAAGTAATATTGCTCTCTGCTATTCTCCCTCTCCCCTCCCCCCACTTGCCCCTACACCCTACGCAGTTTATTCCTTACTATTTTGTTCACTTCCATTGACTGATGACCATAGTGTAATGTAAACTCATCATTGCAGGTATGATAATGTTCCAATGAAGATTAACCGGCTCAGATGCAGAGTTAATTATCATGCCTTAAAGTTTCTACCTGGCATTGAAGAAATGGCTGACAAACTGGCAACAAGGATGCGGAATCGAACTGGGAATGTAAATCCATACATGTAAGTGTGGCTCACGATCTTCAGAGTAACCTGCCCTGGAGTTGGCAATTTTTTACATGTCTCACACTGTTATTCCTGCTTTTGAAGGGCTCTTCATCTTAGATTCGAGAAAGGAATGGTGGGTTTATCCTTTTGTGATTTTGCTGGAACCAGAGAGGAGAAAGCAATGATGGCTGAATATAGACAGAAACAATGGCCAAGACGCTTCAAGGTGATATACTAATGTGAATTCTCTAGACAATGATTTTAGCCTGAGGAGAATAAGGTCACAGAGTACAGTAGTTACATATATTTCTCTTGTATATATGCAGAATGGATCTCACCTTTGGTCTTTAGCACTGGAAAAGAGAAAAGAAGGCCGCTGCCCGCTTGAGCCTGGGGAAATAGGTTTCATTCTGCGTGCAATGGGATATACGAAGGAGACTCAGATATATGTTGCATCAGGGCAAGTGTATGGTGGAAACAATAGAATGGCACCGCTGAGGAATATGTTCCCCAATTTGGTAGGTGTTCTACTGCAAATCCTGTTTGTTGCCTTCAAACTTCAAAGTGCCTTTATATGGACATAACGCGAAACTACAGTTTCAGAAATGAAACTGAGACAATTACCTATGGATGGGCAAGCAACCATCAGCAGGTGGTTTTGTTGTAGAGACAACTGAACCATTATCTTTGTTGCTTGCAGGTTACCAAAGAAGATCTCGCAAGCAAGGAGGAGATAGAGCATTTCAAGAAGCATGTAACCAGCCTTGCTGCATTGGACTTCCTGGTATGCCTGAAGTCGGACGTATTCGTCATGACCCATGGCGGCAATTTTGCGAAGCTGATCATCGGCTTCCGCCGCTACATGGGGCGACATAGGCTCAAGTCTATCAAGCCGGACAAGGGGCTCATGTCGAAGTTCTTCGGCAACCCATACATGCCATGGGCGAATTTCGTGGAGGATGTGATGATCACTCACCAGACACGAACAGGCCTCCCCGAGGCCACCTTCCCGCACTATGACCTCTGGGAGAACCCCCTCTCCCATTGCATGTGTAGAGCATAAACTATATAGACTACAAGTGATTGTGCATAGCTTAATTAATTCCTTTGTTCATACAATCCATCCTATAACCGTAAGTTCATATAACTATTTTTTTCCACTTCCAGTTTTGTTTGTGTAGAGTTTTTCATCTAGAAACTACATGTATATGGAAGTTCAGTTGATGCATATGAATTTCCCAAAAATAGTTTGTGCACCATGACTGAACAAACAATTTTCACTTCCATGATTCATTCATTTATGAACTGACCATGAAACCCAAGAATGCTAGTATCTTTCAGCAGAACAAATAATTTCTGAAGAACAGCTAGTTGCACATTTGTACTACAACTTGCCGAACGTCGAGCCTCCTTGCTTTAGAGTTTATTTAGGCTCGACGTACAGCGCGCGCCTGCAAATAGGGCACGTCTTGCTCTCCACGAGGACGCGCTCCAAGCACGCGCCATGGAAGACGTGGGGCTTGCCGCACCCGGGCCACGCGACGAGGTCGTCGCCCTCGAGCAGCTGCAAGCAGACGGGGCAATCGTCCCCGGCGGCGACGACCCTCCTTCGCTTTGCTGGCCGTTCACCGGCGTCCGTGTCATCGTCATCGAGGGCGGCTTCGTCTTTATCATGGTCGCGCCGCATCGGCTCCGGCAGGTGCAGCTCCATGCCGGTGAAGCGCACGGGCCACGGCTCCTCCACCGTCTCCTCCAGCACGGAGCGCATCCACTCCATGCGCTCGGGCGTGTAGTACGACCTCCGGAGGATGCTGTCGTCGACGAACACCGACCTCCGGAGGACGCCGACGTCGACGAACACCTCGACGCGCGCGGCACGCGGCAGCACGCTCACCTGCGACGCCAGGCTCGACCATAGCTCCTGGAGCTGCTCGCTGAAGTCACCGGGGTATATCAGCCGGACCAGAGACGACCCGGCCCACGCCAGCGACCTCGCCGTGTGGTCGCCGGTGGCCATGAACCGGAGCAGGTGCGCCCTGGTGCTCCCTCGCGCGACCACGCCGTCCGATGATACCGAGAAGGGGGCGTAGCGGTAGAGCACCAGGATCTCCTTGCTGTCTGCTGCTGCTTCTTCTTGGTCGTCCTCCACGACGGCGACCCGCATGCAGCCGGCCGTGCACCCCGCGGCGGCGAACCACGGCGCCGGGCCTCCAAGAAACCGCCGGCCCTCGGGGGAGTATTCCATTTCCACCAGCTCGTCGTCGCCGGGGCAGCTCATATCGAGCTCGTCGTCCGCCGTCCCGGGTTCAGGCGGCACTGTGAGAAGGAAACCATATAACCGAACAACCGCGTGGGCAGCGGAGCGGACCTCCAGCGAGAACTCCTGGTTCATCACCGGGGACCTCAGCCCCAAGACGGGGCTCTCCGGCGACAGCACGAACGTCTCCGTCTCCTCGCCGGTGTTGGCGTGTACGGCCACGCGCACGCTCACGCTCTCGTCGGCTCCGTCGTCAACTGTCGCCCAGTAGACGAGCTCGGCGATGGCGACTACCGCCTGCTGGCTGGCGCTCAAGGGAAACCTCGTGGACTCGCCGCTGCTGAGGTTCCTGGTCCACCTCTGCGGCCGCCGCGCCATGCCGGCGGATCGACTTCAGGGATTAGGGTTTAGACTTTAGAGAGAATCTCGCGCGCGCGGCGCGTTAAGGTAAGCAGCCATGCAATGCCTGCTGCCGTGATGTGATTACTCTTGCCGACTCCAAAATGAGTTCCGGGAGCAATATATATCCTGACAACCTGCCGATCCCAAGTTCAATTCGGACACTTTTCCGTTTTCCGTATCCAACGCACAAGGCAAATCTCAGTTCAGCTCCAAACGGACTGCATTTTCCCCTTTTTTTTAAGAACAGGCAGATTTTTTTTTTCATGTTTTAGTGAAGTATAGAAAACGTTTGTGCCCGCCGACCGGCTGAAACTTCAGCTGGCCGCACGCGAGCCACACGATCAAGCCCATCCTACGTCTCGCACAGCTCCCTACCTATCCTTATCTTATTTTCTCCAGTTTTGCTAAAGCATATCTAGATGTGCCATAAGTATTGCACATCTAAATCCTATGTCATTGATCTTATGCGGAGATTCGTGTGGGAATTTTCTTTTGCTTTTTTTCTTTTCCTTTCTATACTTGATTGTCTCACTTAGATGTGCAATAACTATAGCACATCTAGATGTGCCCTAGACAAACCCTATTTTCTTCTGTCTTCTTTCCCCGATCCCCTTCTCTCTCAGCCGCTCGTCTTCTTCCTTCGGATCCCCTTCTCTCTTTCAGTCGCTCCTCGTCTTCCTCCCTCAGATCCCGCAGCCGGCTAGTCCGCAGTGGCGGAGATGGAGGGGGGGGGGGGGGGGGCAGGGGCCCCTGGGCCCCTAACATCAAAGATGCAGTCCTAGTTTGCCCATGAACAATGTAAAAATTAGTGACTATTTGCTCTTAAAAGCCCGTTTTTCAATGTCTTGGCCCTCCCCAACTAGTTTTATTAGCATTTGGCCCTACTGATAAAATTTTCCTGGCTCCGCCACTGCTAGTCCCAATCCCGCATAGGTCCCCACCTCCAACCTCAGCGCATATGCCCACTTCTTCCACTGCCCCGGCTTGCAGGTTCCTTCCGCCCCGGCGAGCCAGAGTTGGAAAGCTGCCATGGACATGCCGTCCGCGAGCTGCTGCTCGTAGTTTCCCACGATGGAATCATCCACTGGAGATGCTACAATCACAGCCGCGCGACCTCCTCCCCCACCACTGCAACCATCTCCTCCCAAAACGAACCCGAAAGCTTTTTTTGTTCCTCCATCGATGCTGCAACCGACGACCCAAAAAGCTACAACTTTTTGATTTGAAAGCTTCAACCCACGGCATATAAAGCTTCAACCGGACACTGTGCACTGAAAAAAGCTACAATCATTCATATGAAAGCTTCAACCATAGTTTGAAAAAGTTTTGATGGACCACCCGTGCAACTGAAAAAGCTACAACCGTTCATGTGAATACTTCAACCGTAGTTTTTAAAAGCTTCAACCGGTGAAATAGAGAAGTTTCATTCGGCCACTACGAAATAAAAAAACATACAACCGTCGAATTGGGAAGCTTCAACCAGCTTTATAGAAAGCTTCAACCTCGCGAGTACAGAACGAAAAAGTTGCAATTGTTGGCATGAAAAGCTTCAACCCTATTTTGAAAAGCTTCAACCAGAGACCGGCGACAAAAAGCTAGAATCGACACGTCACCATTGATGCAACCGTCTACTGCAATGGCTTTACGGCGGAGCTGCAGCGGTGACGAACTCCAGGGGTCGGCCGGCATTTTTTTTGTTGGGTCCAATTTGCTGCATAAGGGGGGCGTGCCATGGGGCACCAGTGCATCAACCGGCGAGCGGTGGCGACAGCGCAACGAGCGGTGTGAGCTGGCGGTGCTTCGAGGTCGTGCATCCATGGCAGGGTCGATGGGCTCGCTGCCCTTTGTGCGTGCTAGAGACGAAGAAAAAGGATAGGGAAATAAAAAAGAAAAGATGAGCTGAGATCTGACGGTCAACGTCCCCTCAATCCAACGATTGCTAGGTAGGCGGCCGAAAATTGGGCCGGCGGGCCAGTGCCTAGCTTCGCCCTTTCTTAAAACTATACATCTAAGAAAAGAGAGAAGCCCATGAGAGAAAAGAGAAAACAAGCCCATAATATCACACATTCATTTTTATGCCCTAGAACACCGCATACCTGATAACATATTAAGACTTAAACCCATCAATGCATCTCTAGCAAACCCACTATCCTAAAAGTCCAAAAGCTTTCCCTTATCCCATTTTCCTACAACATTTAAGGGATTCAATGTTTATTCTTCTAGCAGACCCCCTATCAATTAATCCCTTTAAAATATTATTTTTACCAATTCTTCCAAACACTTTTCAAACTTTACACATTAATTAAAAACCTGAACATCAGGCTACAGGTGGACGTGGGCTGCCTACGGGGCCCACATCCAGGCCCAATAAAAACGTGTTTGTGGACACCTGCGGATTAGCGTCAGAATTATGTGGGACTTTGCAGGCTATCCCATGAAACCCACATGTGCCTACATCTTCACACGCGACCACGTGATAGGCTGATAGCTGCTAGAAGTCGAGGAGCAATTAGATCGAGGTCGAGGTGAGCAGTAGCAGGAGCACCGCCATTGGCTTCACCTCCACGCATCCACTCACACTATGCCCGAGAAGCCCCATTCGCTAATGGAGGAGAGCTTAGCCTACACCGCTGCTAGCTCTTCGATCGCGAGAGCATCTGGCGTTAATGTTGTAGGATGCGTTGCTGCCCATCGAGGGCCTTTGGTTACTCCCATTCAACATCCATATCAACCATGTTTCTTAATTCACCGCCTACTTTAGCATAATTTTCTTCCCATACACGCACGCCTGCCGACCCACACCACTACTTGTGCTCTCCGCTTGGCTGTGCTACAAGCGGCGCAAGTTCACAAGGACTAGGTGCCGCCGCCGCTCATGTAGTGTACTAGCACCAAGCCATCCGGTCCATCTCAAGCGTAACTTAAGCGGGATTATTTGGGCTTACACGGGCAATGCTTTGTCTTGATCGTTGTATGTGGGGCAGCCCCACATAAGATATTTAGTGTTCTCAAACATAAACATTCAAATTCAAACACAACATACGGTCCAAATGAACTAAGAATTCAAATAAACATGATAAAAACACAATAACTAAGTGTTATGAAGTTGCCGATGGTGCCGAATAAGATAATCTTGAAGTCGGTTGTAAGCTTGACGGTCCTTGATCCTTCACTGTGCTTGCATGGAGGAAGTTTCAATCCTGTTTGGCTTATGTTAGGCTCCATCCGGGTGCCCACTAAAGAGATACTGAAAGTCATCCTGGTCCCCTCTGCATCCTTAATGACTATGTTATGCAGTCTTAGGATTCCAATACTCGGCAGGGCCAAAGACAATCGCAAAAGTGTTATTCGAAGCACACCAAAAAGCTCTCAACATCTTTTCTAGCAGAGTCTTGACAAGTTAAAAAAACCGAGAGCAACCAGGACTAACCCTTGGCGGCATATTTTTATAGAAGAAAATCACTAAGCACCCCCTGGGCTGAGTTGAGACTCGAACCAGGGTGGGCAGCCTGCACTCCCGCAGGGCTGACCAACAGACCGACGGCCTGTTCTCAGAGTCTTGACAAGTTACAAAGTGAAATTTCTTGTTACCTTTAGGTTTCTGGATAGTCTTCATGAATGTGGCCCATGGAGGATAGATGCCATCGGCAAGGTAGTATTGCATGTAGTACTCATGGCCATTGACAACATAGTTGAAAGGTGGATTGTCACCGGTAAAAGGCCTTGCAAAATAGAATATCGCTGGAGGACATTGAGATCATTGTGAGAGCCAGGCATCCTGTGACGCCCCCGATTCAATCGTACACTAATCATGCACGCAAACGTGTACGATCAAGATCAGGGACTCACGGGAAGATATCACAACACAACTCTAAAACATAAATAAGTCATACAAGCATCATAATACAAGCCAGGGGCCTCGAGGGCTCGAATACAAGTGCTCGATCATAGACGAGTCAGTGGAAGCAACAATACCTTAGTACAGACATAAGTAAACAAGTTCCATAAGATGGCTAGCACAAACTGGGATACATATCGAAAGAGGCACAGGCCTCCTGCCTGGGATCCTCCTAAACTACTCCTGGTCGTCGTCAGCGGCCTGCACGTAGTAGTAGGCACCTCCGGTGTAGTAGGAGTCGTCGTCGACGGTGGCGTCTGGCTCCTGGGCTCCAACATCTGGTTGCGACAACCAGGTAGAAGGGAAAGGGGAAAAGAGGGAGAAAAGCAACCGTGAGTACTCATCCAAAGTACTCGCAAGCAAGGATCTGCACTACATATGCATGGGTATATGTGTAAAGGGGCCATATCGGTGGACTGAACTGCAGAATGCCAGAATAAGAGGGGGATAGCTAATCCTGTCGAAGACTACGCTTCTGGCAGCCTCCATCTTGCAGCATGTAGAAGAGAGTAGATGGTAAGTTCACCAAGTATCATCGCATAGCATAATCCTACCCGGCGATCCCCTCCTCGTCGCCCTGTTAGAGAGCGATCACCAGGTTATATCTGGCACTTGGAAGGGTGTGTTTTATTAAGTATCCACTTCTAGTTGTCATAAGGTCAAGGTACAACTCCGGGTCGTCCTTTTACCGAGGGACACAGCTATTCGAATAGATAAACTTCCCTGCAGGGGTGCACCACATAACCCAACACGCTCGATCCCATTTCGCCGGACACACTTTCCTAGGTCATGCCCGGCCTCGGAAGATCAACACGTCGCAGCCCCACCTAGGCACAACAGAGAGGTCAGCACGCCGGTCTAAATCCTATGCGCGCAGGGGTCTGGGCCCATCGCCCATTGCACACCAGCACGTTGCGTACGCGGCCGGAAGCAGACCTAGCCTCCCTTATACAAGGGTAGGTGTTCCAGTCCAATCCGGCGCGCGTCGCTCAGTCGCTGACGTCACGAAGGCTTCGGCTGATACCACGACACCGAGTGCCCATAACTATTCCCGCGTAGTTGATTAGTGCGTATAGGCCAGTGGCCAGACTCAGATCAAATACCAAGATCTCGTTAAGCGTGTTATTATGAAGTAACCGCGAACGCCGACCAAGGCCAGGCCCACCTCTCGCCTAGGTGGTCTCAACCTGCCCTGTCGCTCCGCCACAAAGATCCACTCGCGGGTACTCCAAGAGCCGACCCGACTTTAGTCACCACAGGTATCATGTAAACTATATAAGTATATACCCGTGATCACCTCCCGAGTGATCACGGTCGCGCTCAGCCGGGAAGGAGGGGTCGTCAACACCGTAGTCGTACTGGGTAGCAGCGGCGTCGGTCTCGGTGTCTAGCGAGAGAAGAGGGGGAAGAAACAATAAATACAATGCAAACAAATGCAAGACGATGCATGACATGACAAAGCGTGATGCTAGGTGTGCCCAATCGCGGTAGTAGGTGATACCGGTGAGGGGGGAAACATCCGGGAAAGTATTCCCGGTGTTTCGCGTTTTCGGACAGATGAACCGGAGGGGGAAAGTTGCGAGTTCGATAGGTTAGGGATGTGCGGCGGACGAACGGGCTGCGTATCCGGATTCGTCTCGTCGTTCTGAGCAACTTTCATGTAGAAAGTATTTTCATCCGAGTTACGGATTATTTTATATGATTTTCTAAAGATTTAATCATTTTTTGATTTTAATTATTTATTTAAATCCAACATTATCCAGAATAGTGAACGATGACGCAGGCATGACATCAGAGTGATGTCAGCAGGTCATTTGGTCGGTTGACCAGTCAAACCAGACAGGTGGGTCCATTGGGACCCACATGTCATTGTCAGGGGCACTAACAGGGGGTTTAGACTAACTAAATGGGTTAATTTGCGGGTGGGGCCCAGTAGTCAGTGAGAGATTAAGGTTTTAATTAATTAATTTAATTAATTAGCAATTTATCTATTTATTCTTTTTCGTTTATGGCGTGGGGCCCGCATGTCATAGACACAGGTGAGCCACGTCAGCGCTGACGGGGCCCACCCATCAGCGACACAAGGGGGCCCATGCGTCAGGCCAGCCCAGCGACGGCCGGCGACTCGTCGGAATCACGCCGGCGAGCTCGTTCGCGGTGGCGTGTCCTCGGGCATCGTCGGAAAACGCCCACATGGCACCATTTCGATCGCGGCCGGGCGCGTTAGAACGGCAAGACGACGACGCGTCGGTTGGTGATGGTCTTGTGGGCTGCGGTGGCCGGAGAAGGGCGCGCCGAGCTCATCGGCGGCGAGGTTCTTCGGGCGGGGAACAACAACGATGATACGGGGCGGTTTCGGTCAAACCGGAGAGCGGGGCGAGGCCTACGTGCGTGCGCGAGCACAACGGCACGAGCATGGGACCAAAGGGTCACCGGACGGCTGCCGGCGACGAGCGCGGGCGGCAACGCGTACGGGAGCTCGAGAAGATCGGAGCTAGGGCGAGCTAGCGAACAAACAGAGAGGCTAGGGGGGGATCTACGGGGCGCGATGAGTGCAACCGGCACGGGCCCGTGACCATTCGGGTGCTACGGCGACAGCTAGCTAGGGCGCGCGCGAGAGAGAGGAGGCAGCGGGGGCTGACCGAGCGGCACACACGGTGGCCCGTGAACGGTTTAGTAGCAGCAGAGGGGGCGTCGCCGGAGTTGGTGAAGAGCGGCGACGAAGCTCGTCGGAGCAGAGGAGGAAGACGGCGGCGTCGTGGGCGTTGCGGGGCTCGATCCAGCCGTGTAGTCGAAGCAGAGGAGCGAGGCGGAGCTGTTGGACTCGTCGGAGAGGTGAACGGGCGACGGTGGTCGCGTGTACTGCGAGCGGCGGCGAGGAAGGCGCTCGGCCATGGCGGAGAGCGAGGAGCAGCGAGGTGGATCGGAGGGGAGGGGAGGCGCAGGGACCGAGGGGGTGAGCGGGGGCGAGTGGGAGATGGGATCGAGGAGGCGGGGGCGTGGTGGCCTTATCTCCTCCCGGCGTCGGTGCCGGTGACGCGGTCGGGCGGGGACGTGCCCCTGTTCCGACCCTGGTCGGGGGAACAGGGAAGGGGAGGGAGCGACCGGGGGAATGGGCTGGGTCGGCCGGATGGGTCGGCCTGGCTGTGAGCTGGGCTGCCTGGTCCAGTGGGGGGGGTCCTTTTCTCTTTTTTTCTTTTTCTTTTCTTTTGTCTTCTGCTTTTGTATTTTCTTTTCTTTTCTTTTATTTCTTTTCCTTTTCTGTTTTATTTAATTTAGGGTATTTAAGTATTTTATAAAATTGTGTCTTTTACACCATAATTACCTATGCCATATTTGGCACTATCCGAACATTTTTGTTTCAACTTTTGAAAACTTTTGTTGTTTGACATATTTTGAATTTGACTTTTGAACGGGTTTTGAACTAACGAGAGTTTAGCAACAGTAATCAGATATGACATGGCATCATTAGGAGAGTTTTACTGTAGCCTAATTATCCGGGCGTTACAAATCTCCTCCACTACAAGAAATCTCGTCCCGAGATTTAGGAGGTAGAAGGAAACAGTGTGGGGTATTCATCACGCAGGCGATCCTCGCGTTCCCAAGTGGCTTCATCTTCAGAATGGTGCGACCACTGGACTTTGAGGAACTTGATCGCCTTATGACGTGTGCGGCGTTCAGCTTGGTCGAGAATGCGGACCGGATGCTCTTTATAAGAGAGGTCCTGTTGCAATTCGAGCACTTTATGATCCACTGCTCGGATTGGGTCCTTGAAGCAACGGTGGAGCTGTGACACGTGGGACACATCGTGAACCTGAGATAGGTTTGGCGGAAGCTCCAGTTGATATGCCACTTTTCCACGCCTTTCCAGAATAGTGAATGGGCCAATATAGCGAGGAGCTAGCTTGCCCTTGATCCCGAAGCGGTGAGCACCCTTCATTGGTGTAACTCGAAGATAGGCCTTTTCGCCAGGTTGATAGACCATGTCTTTATGTTTACGGTCATACCGACTCTTCTGACGTGATTGAGCAGTCTTGAGATTCTCGCGAATAATGCGGACTTGTTCTTCGGCATGTTGGATAATATCCCGACCAAAGAGTGGACGTTCCCCAGTTTCTGACCAGTTCAGAGGGGTTCGGCACTTTCGTCCATATAACACTTCGAAGGGGGCCATCTTCAGACTAGCTTCATATATAGCTATTATTATAAGAGAACTCAGCATACGGGAGAGATTCCTCCCATTTCTTGCCGAAGGAAATAACACAAGCTCGAAGCATGTCTTCGAGAACTTGGTTGACACGTTCAACTTTCCCTTGCGACTGAGGATGAAACGCAGTACTGAATGACAGATGAGTTCCCATAGCTTCTTGGAAACTTGCCCAGAATCTTGAAGTGAATAAGCTGCCACGGTCTGAACTGATAACCAGTGCAATACCGTGAAGTGAAACAATTCTGGACATATAGAGGGTTGCAAGCTGACTAGCAGTGATCGTTTCTTTGACTGCCAGAAAATGTGCAACCTTAGAAAGCCGGTCAATGACGACAAGAATTGCATCATTACCTTTCTGCGATTTGGGAAATCCAGTGACGAAGTCCATCTCGACATGGTCCCATTTCCATTCAGGAATATAGATAGGTTGCAGAGTCCCAGCAGGCCTTTGATGTTCTGCTTTGATACGACGGCAAACGTCGCACTCAGCAACATAACGAGCAATGTCTGGCTTCATATTAGACCACCAGAATCTTTGACGAATGTCTTGGTACATCTTTGTACTACCGGGATGAATAGACAAAGGCGTATCATGAGCTTCTTTCATAACCTGCCGTGTCATATCCAGGTTTTTCTCTGCACATGGCACCACTAGGCAGCCCTTGAAGTACAAGGTGCCATCATCAGCAATAGTGAAGAATGAGGGCTTTCCTTCTGCGAGGTAGCGCTTAATCTTGTGGGCTTCAGAGTCATATCCCTGTATTCTATTGATGGAGTCCAAGAGATCTGGTTCGACAGCCAGGGTATTGAGGGAACCCTGGGAAACAACACGGAGGTTCATCTTGCGAAACTCCTTAGGAGGGGGAGCGAGTGCACCCGGAGGAACAATATGGAGGTTCAGCTTTCTGAATTCTTCAACAAGCGAGGGCTGAACTTTGTGAACCTGGAGGTGGTTGCAGTAAGACTTGCGGCTCAAGGCATCAGCCATTACATTAGCCTTGCCTGGTGTATAGGAAATACCCAAGTCAAGGTCTGCAACAATCTCCATCCATCTCTGCTGACGGAGGTTCAGGTCTGGCTGAGTAAACATATACTTCAGACTTTGGTGGTCAGTGAAGATCTCGCAACGATTACCGAGAAGGTAATTGTCGGATGTGGGGTTCCGGCAAACCCTTAAGGTTCGAACACTGGGGTGCGCGCGAAGTCTTTCCCCTCTATCGATCTACGCCCTAGCTCGCTAAGATCTCGCGGACGAACTCGACGAACTCGCAACACAGAAAGACACGAGGTTTATACTGGTTCGGGCCACCGTTGTGGTGTAATACCCTACTCCAGTGTGGTGGTGGTGGATTGCCTCTTGGGCTGATGATGAACAGTACAAGGGAAGAACAACCTCCTGAGGTTGAGGTGTTCTTGTGGCTAGGGTAGGCTCTCGATCGGGTTAGATCAAGCTAAGTGAGATGCTCTACTATGGTGGCTAGATCTACTTATATAGGCCTTGGTCCTCTTCCCAAATATCGAGCGGGAAGGGAGCCAACAACAGCGGGCAAATTTGAAGGGGGACAGCTAGTACAAGCTATCATGACAAAAGTGGTCTTCGCCTGCGAAAAGATCCGGTGGTGACGCCGTCTTGGGCTCCACGATGACCTCCGTCTTGCCGTCCTCCTGGTCTTGGTCTCGTTGCACCAATATAGCAACCTTTGCCTGATGCCTCGGTACTCTTCGCCTGTGCTGGCCTCCTTAGCACCAAAGAGGAAATAAGGACGCTGCGCGCGCTGGCGCCCGCCTGGCGTCCGTCTGGTGTCGTTCGTCATGGCTCACGTCATGAGAGCCTCGTGAGGTTTGCCCCGCCTTGATATCTCCACTCCTCGTGAGCCTGTCTAGGTAGGCCACTCCAGAGGAGGTCTTGCGTCGTCCGCCTCGCGAGGCTTGGACCCTCGCGAGGGTCTTGGATGCCTTGCTGATGAAGATGGGCCGTACGACCTGCTGGCTTAGCCACGCTGTGGGCCGCAGGCAGGCAAGTCTGGGGACCCCCGTTCCCAGAACACCGACAGTAATGTCGCCACTGCTTCAGTGCATGAAAGACAGCAGCAAGTTCGAGGTCGTGAACTAGGTAGTTCTCTTCGTGAGGGCGCAATTGCCGAGAGGCATAAGCAATCACTTTGCGGTCTTGCATTAGGACACAGCCTAATCCTTGACGGGAAGCGTCGCAGTAAATGACGAAGTCCTTCTTAGTATCAGGTGGAGCTAGCACTGGGGCAGAAGTCAACTTGTCTTTGAGTGCCTGGAAACTTTCCTGACATTTGTCTGTCCATTGGAACTTGACGCCCTTATGCAACAGGTTAGTCAGAGGCCTGGCGATCTTGGAGAAGTTCTCGACGAATCAATGACAATAGCTGGCGAGACCGATAAAACTTCTGACTTGCTTAACGTTCTTCGGAGGAGTCCAATCAAGAATAGCCTGGACTCGTTCAGGGTTGACGGCAATACCATCCTTAGAGATGACATGCCCAAGATAGGTTACTTCGGGAAGCCAGAATTCACACTTAGAGAACTTGGCATAGAGTTGATGCTCTCTAAGCTTTTCCAGAACAAGACGAAGATGTTCAACATGTTCTTCTTCATTCTTGGAATATACCAGGATATCATCCAGATAAACCACGACGAACTTGTCGAAGTAATCCATGAATATATAGTTCATCAGATGAGAGAAAGTGGCTGGAGCATTGGTTAAGCCGAAAGACATGACGGTGTACTCGTATGAACCATAGCGAATCACAAATGCGGTCTTTGGGATATCCTCTTCACGAACACGGATCTGGTGGTAACCCAACCTCAAGTCGAGTTTAGAGAACACCGACGAACCAGCCAGTTGATCATACAGATCATTGATCCGAGGAAGAGGATATTTATTCTGAATGGTATCTTGGTTTATAGGACGGTAGTCTTGGACCAATCGGTTTGTCCCATCCTTCTTCTTGACAAAGAGAGAAGGTGCTCCCCAAGGAGAGCAACTTGGGCGAATGAAACCACTTCGAAGAGATTTGTCGATTTCCTCCTTAAGCTCAATGAGTTCATGCGGCGGCATCTTGTAGGGTTGTTTGGCTATAGGAGTGGTGCCTGGTTTCAAGTCGATGATGAATTCGACAGCTCTAGCAGGGGGAATCCCTAGAAGTTCTTCAGGAAAGACGTCTTGGAATTCGCGAACGACAGGAATGTTTTCAATGCCCTCGAGTGGTGCAGCGTTCAATGCATTCAAGGCATAAAGCCGTGCCTCGGCATTTTGCACCAGATGAGCTTGGTAAGTAACTATTTCATCTGAAGGGTGTAGTAGATGGACGGTCTTAGTGGCGCAAACTATAGAAGCAGTATGCGCTTTCAACCAATCCATCCCCAAAATGAGGTCGATGTTAGACGACTTCAGGATAATGGGAGAGACATAGAATTCCAGCCCTTCAATTTCCATGGGGACGTCGATGCCAACCATGGAGGTTTGACACTGTCCCACGGGGGTTTTAACCACTACCGTGGTGTTCATCTCCTCACATTTAACGTCGTGCTTGTATGCAAAATCTTCTGACATGAATGAATGCGATGCTCCTGAATCGAATAAAACAGATGCAGGTACAGAATTAACGAGGAGTGTACCCATCACAGTAGCAGGCTGGTCTTGAGCTTCATTGAGATCAACGTGGTTGGCATGAACACGACCATAGGACTTGGCACTGTTGTTGCGGGGCTGGTTGCTTCCACGGCCAGTTGCTGGAAGGGCCAGTTGATTCTGGTTCTGGTTGCATTCTCTAGCACGGTGTCCTGGTTGACCACACCTGAAGCACAAACCATTATTGGGAGCGGGAGCAGGAGCTCGGGGTGGTGGTGCTGGAAGCCTTGGCTGCCTAGATGGTGGAGGAGGCAGACGAGGTGCAACATAGGTCTGCCTTGGGGCAGGTGCAGTTGGCTGGTACATGCTGTTGGGAATCCATATCTTACGCTTCTGCGAGGGCGGGCCCGAAGATGAGCCCGTGTCACGGTTGCGCCTATGAGAGCTTTGGTATTCCTGCAGACCAGTTTCGACATTGATGGCCTTGTTCACCAAGGTGGCGAAATCAGTAAAGTCATGCACTAGAAGTGCGAGCTTGATGTCAGCTTGAAGGCCGTCATGGAACTTCTCCTGTCTACGGGCATCAGTTGCAATGTCCTCTTCAGCATAGCGGGACAAGTCCAGAAACTCCCGCTGATAAGCTTCCACAGTTTTGTTGCCCTGGGTGAGGCTGCGGAACTCACGCTTCTTCCGGTCCATGACTCCCTGAGGAATGAAGCAGGCACGGAAAGCAGCTTGGAAGCCTGGCCAGGCGATGATTGTTCCAGCTGGCAGAGTACGCCTGTGGCCGTCCCACCATTGAGCTGCGGGTCCCTTCAGGAAGAAGGAAGCAAAGGTGACATAGCTGGCAGGGGCTACATCAGCAGATTCCATCTCATAGGTGATGTCACGGAGCCAGTCATCAGCATCTAGAGGCTGAGTTGAGCTGTGGTAGATGGTTGGGTTGAGGCGCATGAAATCCTGCAGAGTTACTGGGGTTGGCTGCTAGTTCATATTGGGGCGAGAAAACTGAGCCATCATATTTTCCATGAATTGGCGGTTCAGTTCGAACTGTTGGATCATACCAGCCATGTACTCAGGCGGTGGTGGGGCATGGCCACCACGACCACGACCACCTGGTCTAACCATCCTGCTAAAATTTAACAGGGGTAGTTCAGCATTGAGAAATTTGCAAGGACAAGGATCATTGATGATGAAACATGCATAATGAAAGTAGCACGATAGATACTACATAGTAGTCGGCATATCTTACAAAAGGGATCATGCATAGAGTTCAGTACACAGAGCTCAGTACATAGACTAAAGACATCACTGGCGGCACGCAGGCTCGCGGCGAATGCATCTAACACTAACAAGCATGACTACATCAGTCCCAGGAGGAACTGTGGAGGTAGGTGTAGCCTGAAAGCTGGTAGTGTCGCATCGGGAACTCCACGTCAGCAACCTGGGGTCCGCGGATACTCTGTGCAGAACCCGACGCTCAAGTAGTAGAAGAGGACCAAGTGCGGGAGAGTAGCATCCCACATCTGGCCAGCTGACACCCTGGGGCATCACAGTCCTGGCTGGGTAGATCGCAGAACGCGGCAGACCATCAGATCGAACAAGGGGGTGCAACAGCATCAGAGCACGGTAAAGGTGCTGACTGGTGGTGTACAACTCGTGGCGAAGAGCCCGGTTAGCTCGATCCAGCCCATCAGCATGCAAAACCAGGTTCTGATGGTACAAGGGCTCGCGGGTGACAGTGGAGTAGGCAGCAGTGTAGTATCCCTCCGCACCAACATCGGATGCGATAGCAATGTGCCTGAAAGGGGAGGTGTCCAACTCCCGATACTCTCCACGAAGACGTGTCAGAGCAGCATAAGCAGCATCATGGACAACCATATCGATGGTCACTCCAACACCATGAGCAGTGTGCAGCACAGTAGTGGAGTCATACTCCCGAGAGTAGAGGTGGACGATGGGACGGTACTGCTCCTGGTTAAAGTCCTGGTACTCCTCGTAGACGGTGTACTCAGGGTGCCAGCGATAACCCAGATGGGTCATCATCTCAGCTAGCACGGCAGGTGATCCCGAGGCACCAATGGCCGTCGTGGCGCACGACCTGCCTCATGGGTTCCATCTGAAAGCAAAGATGTTTCAAAGGAGTCAAATGACAGTGTGGGTATTGTTCAAAATACTATTCTAAGGAATAACTATGGCTTATCCAACTTTGGGGTGAATGTGGTCACGGGATCCTAGTGTTAGAGTTAGTAAATTCGTTTAACCCGAGTAGAAGAGAGTTCAGAGTCCCGGAGTAAAGGTCGAGGAGTAAAAGATCCTAATACCACCCAAATGGCAACGTGGGCCCGTAAGGCACACAGCCATGTTAGTAAAAAGTTTTGCAATGTCTAGACTCGACTTCGGCCAAGGAGTGTGGAAGGGGGATTCCTATAGGCAGTCGACTCTGATACCAACTTGTGACGCCCCCGATTCAATCGTACACTAATCATGCACGCAAACGTGTACGATCAAGATCAGGGACTCACGGGAAGATATCACAACACAACTCCAAAACATAAATAAGTCATACAAGCATCATAATACAAGCCAGGGGCCTCGAGGGCTCGAATACAAGTGCTTGATCATAGACAAGTCAGCGGAAGCAACAATATCTGAGTACAGACATAAGTAAACAAGTTGCCATAAGATGGCTAGCACAAACTGTGATACAGATCGAAAGAGGCACAGGCCTCCTGCCTGGGATCCTCCTAAACTACTCCTGGTCGTCGTCAGCGGCCTGCACGTAGTAGTAGGCACCTCCGGTGTAGTAGGAGTCGTCGTCGACGGTGGCGTCTGGCTCCTGGGCTCCAACATCTGGTTGCGACAACCAGGTAGAAGGGAAAGGGGAAAAGAGGGAGAAAAGCAACCGTGAGTACTCATCCAAAGTACTCGCAAGCAAGGATCTGCACTACATATGCATGGGTATATGTGTAAAGGGGCCATATCGGTGGACTGAACTGCAGAATGCCAGAATAAGAGGGGGATAGCTAATCCTGTCGAAGACTACGCTTCTGGCAGCCTCCATCTTGCAGCATGTAAAAGAGAGTAGATGGTAAGTTCACCAAGTATCATCGCATAGCATAATCCTACCCGGCGATCCCCTCCTCGTCGCCCTGTTAGAGAGCGATCACCGGGTTATATCTGGCACTTGGAAGGGTGTATTTTATTAACTATCCAGTTCTAGTTGTCATAAGGTCAAGGTACAACTCGGTCGTCCTTTTACCGAGGGACACGGCTATTCGAATAGATAAACTTCCCTGCAGGGGTGCACCACATAACCCAACACGCTCGATCCCATTTGGCCGGACACACTTTCCTGGGTCATGCCCGGCCTCGGAAAATCAATACGTCGCAACCCCACCTAGGCACAACAGAGAGGTCAGCACGCCGGTCTAAATCCTATGCTCGCAGGGGTCTGGGCCCATCGCCCATTGCACACCAGCATGTTGCGTATGCGGCCGGAAGCAGACCTAGCCTCCCTTATACAAGGGTAGGCGTTCCAGTCCAATCCGGCGCGCGTCGCTCAGTCGCTGACGTCACGAAGGCTTCGGCTGATACCACGACACCGAGTGCCCATAACTGTTCCCGCGTAGTTGGTTAGTGCGTATAGGCCAGTGGCCAGACTCAGATCAAATACCAAGATCTCGTTAAGCGTGTTATTATGAAGTAACCGCGAACGCCGACCAGGGCCAGGCCCACCTCTCGCCTAGGTGGTCTCAACCTGCCCTGTCGCTCCGCCACAAAGATCCACTCGCGGGTACTCCAAGAGCCGACCCGACTTTAGTCACCACAGGTATCATGTAAAATATATAAGTATATACCCGTGATCACCTCCTGAGTGATCACGACCGCGTTTAGCCGGGAAGGAGGGGTCGTCAGCACCGTAGTCGTACTGGGTAGCAGCGGCGTCGGTCTCGGTGTCTAGCGAGAGAAGAGGGGGAAGAAACAATAAATACAATGCAAACAAATGCATGACGATGCATGACATGACAAAGCGTGATGCTAGGTGTGCCCAATCGCGGTAGTAGGTGATACCGGTGAAGGGGGGAAACATCCGGGAAAGTATTCTCGGTGTTTCGCGTTTTCGGACAGATGAACTGGAGGGGGAAAGTTGCGAGTTTGATAGGTTAGGGATGTGTGGCGGACGAACGGGCTGCGTATCCGGATTCATCTCGTCGTTCTGAGAAACTTTCATGTAGAAAGTATTTTCATCCGAGTTACGGATTATTTTATATGATTTTCTAAAAATTTAATCATTTTCTGATTTTAATTATTTATTTAAATCCAACATTATCCAGAATAGTGAACGATGACGCAGGCATGACATCAGAGTGATGTCAGCAGGTCAACTGGTCGGTTGACCAGTCAAACCAGACAGGTGGGTCCATTGGGACCCACATGTCATCGTCAGGGGCACTAACAGGGGGGTTTAGACTAACTAAATGGGTTAATTTGCGGGTGGGGCCCAGTAGTCAGTGAGAGATTAAGGTTTTAATTAATTAATTAGCAATTTATCTATTTATTCTTTTTCGTTTATGGCATGGGGCCCGCATGTCATAGACACAGGGGAGCCACGTCAGCGCTGACCGAGTCAATGGTTCAACAGGGCCCACCCGTCAGCGACACTAGGGGGCCCACGCGTCAGACCAGCCCAGCGACGGCCGGCGACTCGTCGGAATCACGCCGGCGAGCTCGTTCGCGGTGGCGTGTCCTCGGGCATCGTCGGAAAACGCCCACATGGCACCATTTCGATCGCGGCCGGGCGCGTTAGAACGGCAAGACGACGACGCGGGCTGCGGTGGCCGGAGAAGGGCGCGCCGAGCTCATCGACGGCGAGGTTCTTCGGGCGGGGAACAACAACGATGATACGGGGCGGTTTCGGGCAAACCGGAGAGCGGGGCGAGGCCTACATGCGTGCGCGAGCACAACGGCACGAGCCCGGGACCAAAGGGTCACCGGACGGCTGCCGGCGACGAGCGCGGGCGGCGACGCGTACGGGAGCTCGAGAAGATCGGAGCTAGGGCGAGCTAGCGAACAAACGGAGAGGCTGGGGGGGGGGATCTACGGGGCGCGATGAGTGCAACCGGCACGGGCCCGTGACCATTTGGTCACCGGAGACTCGTCGGCGACGAGCTTCGCGGTGCTGCGTGCGGGTGCTACGACGACAGCTAGCTAGGGCGCACGCAAGAGAGAGAGAGAGAGGAGGCAGCGGGGGCTCACCGAGCGGCACACACGGTGGCCCGTGAACGGTTTAGTAGCAGCAGAGGGGGCGTCGCTGGAGTTGGTGAAGAGCCGCGACGAAGCTCGTCGGAGCAGAGGAGGAAGACGCGGCGTCGTGGACGTTGCGGGCTCGATCCAGCCGTGTAGTCGAAGCAGAGGAGCGAGGCGGAGCTGTTGGACTCGTCGGAGAGGTGAACGGGCGACGGTGGTCGCGTCTACTGCGAGCGGCGGCGAGGAAGGCGCTCGGCCATGGCGGAGAGCGAGGAGCGGCGAGGTGGATCGAAGGGGAGGGGAGGCGCAGGGACCGAGGGGGTGAGCGGGGGCGAGTGGGAGATGGGATCGAGGGGGCGGGGGCGTGGCGGCCTTATCTCCTCCCGCCGTCGGTGCCGGTGACGCGGTCGGGCGGGGACGCGCCCCTGTTCCGACCCTGGTCGGGGGAACAGGGAAGGGGAGGGAGCGACCGGGGGAATGGGCTGGGTCGGCCGGATAGGCCGGGTGGGCCGGCCTGGCTGTGAGCTGGGCCGCCTAGTCCAGTGGGTGTGGGGTCCTTTTCTCTTTTTTTCCTTTTTTTCTTTTGTCTTCTGTTTTTGTATTTTCTTTTCTTTTATTTCTTTCCCTTTTCTGTTTTATTTAATTTAGGGCATTTTAAGTATTTTATAAATTTGTGTCTTCTACACCTTAATTACCTATGCCATATTTGGCACTATCCGAACATTTTTGTTTCAACTTTTGAAAACTTTTGTTGTTTGACATATTTTGAATTTGACTTTTGAACGGGTTTTGAACTAATGAGAGTTTAGCAACAGTAATCAGAGATGACATGGCATCATTAGAAGAGTTTTACTGTAACCTAATTATCCGGGCGTTACACATCCCAAAATATGTGTGCCAAATCCAAGGATCATGTGATGCAACTGCCTGAAGAATGATGGCTGGATGATGACAGTGCCCTATGTACTAACCTTGTCACGGCATATGACAATTCATTCATGTCCAATGCATACAATGGATCCAAGCATCCTTGGGCAACCTCTCTCTTCATTTTTTGCCATTAGCCTCTCGATATCTTCTTTAGTGGGAGCCCTCAAGTATTCCGCTCCATCGATCTCGATCACAATTGCGCATAATCGTCTCACGCACTCGAGGATGAGATCTTCCCCAGTGTCAACATAGCCATTGATGGCATCGACCGTGCATCCATAATCAAGGACTCGCACGATTGCTATAATCTATAACAATAGACTTGCACTTGCTGCTCCCGATGCATTCCTTCTTGTTTGAAACCAAGGATCATATTTCTCCATAGCTTTTGCAATGGTGTTGAAGAGAGACTAGTGCATCCAGAATCGGCGTAAAAATAAGTAAGAGGGGTGTACTACATTCACCTCAAAGTAATCCCTCACTAGACCATCATGACACTTGACTCTATCTCGAAGAAACAACCTTGGACCAAACTGAGAACCACACTCGGTCTACTCAGAATCGTCCCCCATAGTGACCACAAAAGCCACCAACCCCAATTCATCATCATCATCATCTTCTTCCTCTTCCAGTGATGAATCATCGTAAATCATCTCCCACAACATCTTCATCTAAACATAGGAGGGTTCACAAATAGAAAAAAAATAGAGGCAATTTGAGCTTGCTACGCCATGCCGGCTGGTGCGATTCCGGGAGGAAACTGACCATGGTGGCAAACAGGCAGAGCTACACGATGGCAGGCTTGCCAGCGGCGAAAAAGCCGATTCTAGCGCCATCAAGTGCGGAGAAGGTGCAGGAGAGGGTGTCGGAGCTGCTGGATGGCTGCACGGTTCGATTCCACCAAGGGGAGGGGGGGGGGGGGGGTTCGCTTCCGCCACTACATGGGACGCCATAGGCTCAAGTCTAGCAAGCCGGACAAGGGGCTCATGTCGAAGTTCTTCGGCCACCCATACATGCCATGGGTGATTTTCGTGGAGGATGTGATGATCACTCACCAGACACGAACATGCCTGCATGTGTAGAGCTTAAACCATATAGACTACAGGTGATTGTGCATAGCTTAGTTGAATCATTTGTTCATACAATCCATCCTACAACGATCGGAGCACCAATCGCTGTTCAAGGCGGTGTGTACGCGGTTGAAGCAGGTGGCTACGGAGGTTTTTTCCCAACATGGGTGGCAGCATAACCTCCGGATCGATCCACCACCACCTTCGACATAGGCATAGTGTCGGTCTATAGGACTTTACTGTTGCCGATATGTCGGTTTATATTTCATATTTTTGTCAGACTTTTGGATTTGACTGTGTGCATCTCAGTTATGCAGAGGCCGGGTGTTACTCATAATGTTTTGTATCCCCTTGATGCTACATTCTGAGATAATAAAATCGCCCTTTATCGAAAATCCTGTAACTGTAAGTTCATATAATTATTTTTTTCCACTTCCAGTTTTGTTTGTGCAGAGTTTTTTTATCTAGAACTACTACTTGTATATGAAAGTTCAGTTGAAGCATATGAATTTCCAAAAAAACAGTTTGTGCATATAATTACATAATTAAACAAGCAATTTTCACTTTCATTAGACCCAAACAGCGTTGTTACAGAGAGTAATTCAAATTAAATACAGTTGACATGATTCATTCATGGATGAGTTGACCATGAAATTAACCCAAGAATGCTATCCTTCAGCAAAACAAATAATTTCTGAAGAACAGCTAGTTGCACATTTGTGCTACAACTTGTCGAACCTCAAGCCAATTTGCTTAGAGTTTGGGCTCGATGTATAGCTTGTGCCTGCACATAGGGCACGTCTTATTCTCCACGTGGACGCGCTCCAAGCACGCGCCATGGAAGACGTGGGGCTTGCCGCACCCCGGCCACGCGGCGAGGTCGTCTCCCTTGAGCTGCTGCAAGCAGATGGGGCAATCCTCCCCGGCGGCGAAGACCTTCCTCCGCTTCGCTGGCCGTTCACCGGCGTCCGTGTCGTCGATGGGGGCTTCGTCTTTGTCATGGCCGCACCGCATCGGCACCGGCAGGTGCATCTCCATGCCGGTGAAGCGTCCGGGCCACGGCTCCTCCGCCATGTGCTCCAGCGCGGTGCGCATCCGGTCCACGCGCTCCGGCGTGCAGTCCGACCTCCGGAGGATGCCGACGTCGACGAACACCTCGACGCGCGCGGCGCGCGGCAGCACGCTCACCTGCGACGCCAGGCTCGACCATAGCTCCTGGAGCTGCTCGCTGAAGTGACTGGGGTATATCAGCCGGACCAGAGATGATCCGGCCCACGCCAGCGACCTCGCCGTGTGGTCGCCCGTGGCGATGAACCGGAGCAGGTGCGCCCTGGTTCTCCCTCGCGCTACCACGCCCTCCGATGAGGCCGAGAAAGTGGTGTAGCGGTAGAGCACCAGGATCTGCTTGCTGTCGGCTTCTTCTCGGTCCTCCACGGCGGCGACCCGCATGCAGCCGGCCGTGCACCCTGCGGCGGCAAACCACGGCACCGGGCCTCCAAGAAACCGGCCCTCGGGGACGTACTCCATCTGTACCAGCTCTTCGTCGCCGAGGCTGCTCATATCGAGCTCGTCGCTGCTGTTCATGTCAGGCGGCTGTGTAATATGGAAACCGTGTAAGCGAACGACCGCGTGGGTAGCGGAGTCGGCCTCCCGGTCGAGAGAGAACTCCTCGTGCAGCCCCGGCACGGACCCCGGCTCCACGAAGGGCCTCTCCGCCGACAGCACGAACCTCTGCATCTCCTCGCCGGTGTTGGCGTGTACGGCCACGCGCACGTTCTGGCCGGCGCCGGCGCTCTCCCGGTCGACGAGCTCGGCACGGATGACGAACCCGAGCTGGTCAGCGCTCACGGGAAGCCTCGTGGACTCGCCGCTTGTGAGGTCCCTGGACCACGAATGCATCGCCGCCATGCCCGATCGACTTCAGGGACTAGGGTTTAGAGAGATCTCTCTCGCGGCGAGTCAAGGTAAGCGCGGCAATGCCTACTGCCGTGCTGTGATTATATTGACTGGTCTTTTTGCCCACTCCGATTTGAGTTCCGGGAGGAATATATACCCTGAGAACCTGCCGATCCAAGTTCAAGTCGGTCAGTTGAGTACTTTTCCCTTTTTCGTTTTCGTTTCGGTCAACATTTCCCCCCCATAATCCAACGGACAAGGCAAATCTCAGTTCAACTCAAAATGGACTGAAAATTCCCATTTTTTTGGCAGAAGTTTTTTCATGTTTTAGTGATTTTGTTTTATGTTTCAGTGATTTTTTAGGGAACCAGCTTTATTGCATAATATTAAGAGGGATACAAGCTATAGGTGGCGGAGAGGTGAGCTAAACATGCCACCCATCCCATTGTTATAGTCTCAGGTAAAATGAAGCCTCCTCAGGCATTTGGATTCTGGGCCGTCGGATCGTCTACCCGAACGAATCCTATCCGCCGGATCTCCAGATGGACAGATCCTGGCCATCCGATCGTGTGAAACACTGCTACAATGAATAGTAAAATTCCCTTTTACACTCTCTCTGCCTCATCGTAGCCCATTGACACGCGGGCCCCAGGCGGCATGGGCCACGCCCTCAGCGACTGTGGCGGGTCGTCCTTCCGGTGCATGGCTGTATCTGGGCGGGTGGTGTGCCACCGCATGATATTTGGCTTGCACGCCGAGGGCGTTTTCGTCATTCCACGTGGTAGCCCTGACGTGGCTATCTGTGGGTGATTGGGCTGCGGGTAAGGCTCCCGATTGGGTGAACCCTAGCCACCATTCCCTCATCCCCCTCCCATTGCCTCTCCCGTCGTCGAGCTCGCCGCCATCCCCGTATCCTTGCCCTTTAGCGCATCACACCATCTCCGTCCCGTGCTTGTCCTTCTTCGTCCTCCCTTTCTCCGGTCGAAGCCACGGCCACTCCTCTGCGCCTTCCTTCTCCCAATCGGGACCAGGCAGAGGAGGAGGAGCGCGGGCTGCAGAGACGACGATGTGGCCGTGCCTGTGGCCCTGTCACCGTTCGTCACGACTCAGCAGGAGGTGTGGGTCTCCTCCGCTCACTCTCTCGCCGCTGCAGAAGGAGTGCGCGCAGGAGAAGTGGTGGGCCAAGGGCCGCTCGCCGGCACCGCCCGCTAAGCGGCGGATCCAGGCGCACCCTATCCAACGACCTCAACACGCCACCGCTGAGGACGGTGAGGACCACACACTCTGTCCCCCGGGGCTATCCACTGCGCGTTGTCAGTTGGACCTAGGAGCGGCGGAGGTAGAGGCACAGGTCGAGGAGCGCTCCTCGGTCACTCCTCCTTCTGCGTCTGCCGCAGGTACTCCCATGTCGCTCCTCCTTCTCCATCATCAGGAGGGGCTCGGTTGCAGTTCTACTCCAGGTTCTCCTCTCTCTCTCTCTCTCTCTCTCTCTCTCTCTCTCTCTCTCTCTCTCTCTCTCTCTCTCTCTCTCTCTCTCTCTGACCTCTCCTCCCATCATCTTGGAACTGCTGGAGATGATCATGTCGTCTTAGGCTCGGTAGTTGATGGTCGCTGGCTTGGACTGCAAGAGGATGCCCCCCTGCTCTGATTTGCTCACATCTCAGTGTTTCACCAATGAAGATGTATTTTCAAGGTAGATTGATTCTTTTCTGCCTACTAATTTACCATTGAGTTTGTTCCATATGCATATGCATGGATTGATTCTTTTCTGCCTGCTAATTTACCATTGAGTTTGTTCCATATGCATATGCGTGGATTGATTCTTTTCTGCCTGCTAATTTACCATTGAATTTGTTCCATATGCATATGCGTGGCAAGATCTGTGAATTAGCAAGCAGATAGCTCGCATGCGTCTAAATCCCTTGACGCCCCTTGCCTGCCATCTAACAGTGTGGGATTGGTTGCAAATGATTCTTTGTTGGTGGCAGGATTGAATTAGCAAGCAGGTCACACATTGCAATCTACGGATGTTTGCATATGCTATAATTTTTCATGTTATTTTTTATCTGATGTATAATTCCCAGTGGAAACTGTCGATAGGGATACAGTAGTATGCAACACCCGGTCCTATTTGAGCGCACATTTATCTCTGGTATACACTAATCAAATGAGCACATATGTTTGTTGGTAAGCAATTTTTTATCACAACAATCACTGTCGTTGATTGTAGTATGTTCCAAAAATAGTGAACACTTTTTGTGGACCCAAAACACAAAGAGATAGATGTCATATGTGATTTTATGTTTCTGATCCCCCTTTTCTGGTGCTTCATACAGCAAAGAACCAGAGTCATCGATACAGTGAAAGCTCAGTGTCGCGTCCGCTGGCTGAGCGGCAAGCTGGGGTTGTAGTCCCTGAACATAGTGGTTCTACTGTGAGGATCTCGTCTCTCTCACTATGCGTGTATCTCTCTCTATCTGTCATGTCTCCCTTTTTGCTAATCATTCATGCCTTTCATGATCACTAAGTTTTTTTAGTTTTGTAGTTGCCGATTGCTGGGAGCACTAGTGCAGAACAGACCTTTATCACCGGTTCGTAAGGGCCTTTAGTGCCGGTTCTGCAACCGGCACTATGGAGTGGAGACTAAAGGCTCCCCCCTTTACTACCGGTTCGGCACGAACCGGCGCTAAAGTGCCACCACGTGGCACGAGCCAGGCCCAGGTGCTAATGTTGGGGGGGGGGGGGGTTGGTTTTAATTTTAATTTTTCCATTAATTTTGTGTTTTCCATTTGTGAATAGTGTTCTGGCAAACGTACCCAGTCCTGTCTATTAGATCTGCTCCTTTCGGACGCCATCATGCTAATGTTCTCGCAAACGTAGTATGCACACACTTTAGTCCCCGGCGCCTGCTTGAGGGCCTTTACGACAATAGAATTTAATCAGATAATAATTAATCAAGCATGTTAATTAATTAATGGTATTGAAACAAGAATTAAAGAGATGGTAGCTAGCTAGTACTACTTAATTACTTACCTTGGGTCGATACCAACATAGCTTTTGTCGCCATTTTCCTGGAGTCACCTTGATGTACTTTGCCCAAGCCCTGTCCGCCGGCAAAGAAAATTAATAAAGGGGTTATTAAAAATAGTTCATATCAGGAAATGACGAACTAAATAGGCCGAGATATAGTTAATAATGATTGAAATAACCTGTCGACTATCCCCTTCACGATGCTGTAGTCACTATTTTTTTTAAGTAGTGAGTCCAGTACTTCAACTTTTCCTTCGTCAACTTTAATGTCTAACAAGATTCAGTGGAAGCTGTATGCGCATACGTTTGCATGTATAAATTAAGCGGGCATGTGCATAACACTAATCAACTATAACCCTAAACCCTATACACTCATTAACATCTAGCTAGTAAGCAAAAACAGAATTTGTAGTACAAGACACTGTGACTCACTCGAAGTTGTAAGGAAGTAGTATATCTTCATTGCTATTGAGGCGCTTCAAGAACTCTAGCATGCATTTCTCTACATCTTGTCTACACCATTTCAATTTCCATGTGTATTCATTAACGGTATTTGGGTCAATGAACCCAATGCCATAGTGTTCAACTTTTTTAATTTCATACATCTTCATCCTGCATAATACCACAGAAAAGAATATATAGTGAGGATATATAATTACAGGTAATTAATGATCAATCAATGAGCACTAGAGCTAGCTTGAGACTTAAATTACAGAAAGAAATCACTTACAGACAATAGCAACTGACGATAGATTTGTCGAGTGCATCTTGATTGAATAACTGAAATAGTTCTGAATACTCAATGGCCAGAGCTTTCTTATGGAAGTAATGATCTTCCTCGACTTGCACCACGAGGGACTCTCGATTGAAATTCTTGGTAATTTTCATGTACCAATCATGCAATTCATACATTCTCGTTGGGAGGTTCTTGACCTCCTCGGGCTCGACCAAAGGTTGGCCCCGGACATATTTCCGTTTTATTTCCTCCTCTCTAAGCGGAGGCATGGCCTCGATCTCGAGGAGTTGTCCAACAGTGATCTTGAGCATTTCAGCCTGCATTATATGCTCCTCGGTTATTACCACATCGCCCAGCTCGGGAACGTAAACGGTTTGCCCACAATAATATTGGGCGCGCGTACTCTCATGTGTTGTTGGCACAACAAGCGGGGGGGGGGGGGTCGATTGTGCCGCCTGTTCTCCCAGCTGGGGAACGGTTTTCCCGCATTTTTTGACAGCTGCTTGTTGGCTCGAGCTCGAGCTCGCTTCTTTCTGTAGTCGTGCTCGATGTGCCTTCTTGATTTGGCGCTGATAGTCTGAGTCAACATGCTTGGGAGCTGGTGGTCTAGCCATACGAATGAAGTGGTCAATCTTTTCCTCAGGCACTTTCTCCCTCGGCGGCTTTGCCGGTTTCGGTCGAAAATGAGCGTCCACTTCGGCCCGCACTATTGCATCGTTTTGCTCCTCGGTCATGTCGTAAGGCCTCTGAGGAAGAGGAGCGAGGCTGCTTGGACCATATTTATATCGCTTGTCTCCGCCTGTACTTTCTGTACTACCTCGACTCGTACCGCTACGCACCATAGCTGCGGCGTGTCTCTTCTGCGATTGCTTAGGCGGCGGAGATGGCTGACGTGGCTTAGTCGGAGCAGGAGGAGTGGCCTGACGCTGTACCGGACTTGAAGCAGGAGGTGTGGCCTGACACGGTGTCGGACTTGAAGCAGGAGGTGTGGCCTGACGCTGTGCCGGACTTGAAGCAGGAGGTATGGCCTGACACGGTGGCGGACTTGGAGGAGCGGGAGTCTGCTGACACGGTGGCGCACTTCGAGGAGGAGTCGGCAGACGCGGTGTCGGTGGACTTCGAAAGATGATGCAATCCTTTTTCCATAGGATGAAACGATGTATGGCCTCTCCCAGTGTTTGCTCGTCGTCACCTCCATGAATGTCAAGCTCTAGCCCCGAATATGGGCCCACCACCTCATCAACCAAAACACGAGCATAGCCCTCTGGAATCGGGGCGCAATGGAAGGTTGCTTCGGGGGTAATTGTAAAAGCAACGGCGTTCGCCACTTTCATGGATATGTTCTTCATTTTGTAGTGTAGCTCACAGTTAGTGTTCTCTATGATGTCATCCACAGGGTATGTATCCAGCAGTGCGTCGCCCGGGGCGGAACCAACGCTGCTTCTCGGCATGGATGGGACAGCGGTGCTATCCAATGCTGGATGATCATCCGCTTGCTGCTGCCGCTGCTGAGACCCCCTTTCCTGGCTAAGTGAGTCGATCTGCTGCTGCTGCTGCTGCTGGAATTTGAGTGCCAAGTCCGCGTGCCTTGCTTCTAGGCCTTGAAGGCGTTCTGCGTCCTGCTTCCTCTTCTCCTCCTCCAGCTTCCTCTTCTTCTCCTCCTCCATCTTCTTTCTTGCACGGGTCCTGTAGTCATCGTTCCATTCCGAAAATCCCTCATACCAGGGAATAACGCCCTTGCCTCGTGTTCTTCCCGGGTGTTCAGGATTTCCCAGGGCGCGCTTAAGCTCGTCGTTCTCTCTGTTGGGCGTGAACACCCCCTTTCGAGCATCTTCTATTGCGTCAAGTAACTTTTGTTCTGCTCCGTTTAAACTTGCCTTCTTCGAAACCAGGCCTGTCTTCGGGTCCAACGCCCCCCATGCGCATAGAACCAAGTTCTGCACCTGGGGGGCTAGCTCCTAGTAACCGGAGTGACCCCTGCATCCTCCATCTCTTGCTCAGACTTATCCCACTTAGGCATTGCCACAGCGTAGCCACCTGGACCCAGCCTATGGAACTGCGTTTTTTTTGCGGCATTGGCCTTGTTTTTTCTCGACCGTTCCTTAGATAATTCTGATTCCTTGAATTTCACGAAAGCGGGCCAGTGTTCTCTTTGCTTCTCCAGTGTTCCCTTGAATTCTGGAGTCTTTCTTTCTGCAGCGAGGTAGTTGGCCCATACAGTTTTCTTGTGGGTGTTGAATGCAATTGCCATCTTCTTAAGAGCAGCGTCCTTGACCTTCTGCACATCTGCATCAGTGAAATAATCTAGTAGGGTGAAATGTTCCATCAGAGATTCCCAAAGCTTTTGTTTTGCTCTGTCGTCGACCCAAGTAACATCTGGGCGTTTAGTTTTTGGCTCTTTCCATTCTTGAATGGAGATCGAGAGTTGGTCCTTGACGAACGAACTTGCTCGCAATGTTCTTAGGCGTGAGGGGTTCGCCACTAGCTTTGATGGAATCGATGTTGTACTTTACACCCTCCTTCAACTTTTTGCTTGGGCCGCGCTTTGTCCTGCTGTCTATAGAAGCAGATTTGCTCGATCCGGAGGGCTGAAAGAAGAAAGATAGATTCGTTAATATATCTTCAAATAAAAAAACATGTGATGATCACTAGATGCCTGCTTATATAAATATACCTCGCCGGTAGTCTTTGTTATTTCAAGATCAACATTGTATTCGTCATCATAATCATTGTCTGCGTCATCATAATCATAATCATAGTTCATGACTTCATCAACTCGGTCGTCGAGATCGAATATCTTATCATCACCCTCCCCGGTATTGTTCAGATATTGGGAGCCGTCATTTGCTTCATTCAGATCATCTGGCCTGCTAGGGCTGCGTATGATCTCGAACAGGGCCTCTTCTCCCTCTCTGCCGGTATTGTCCGCCATAGCTTTTATTTAACTAATACAGAAGAAATATAAAACAATTTAGTATTCAAATTACAATGCATGGATGCAATCAATAAGGAAAAACTGAATCATATAGTACATAATATGCATCGTCTCGAATAATATATAATCTCGAATACATCGTCTCGAATAATATATAATCTCGAATACATCGTCTCGAATAATATATAATCTCGAATACATCGTCTCGAATAATATATAATCTCGAATACATCACTGGCTAGGTAGCTAATAAAGATCGAATACTATAGAAGAATCTAGGCCACTCGCGGTTCCTGGGGCGCGGGCGGTGGACACCCAAAGACAAGGAACCATCACAGGATCACATCTCCGGTCATCTGCCCAAAGAACCTGCCAGGTTTTGGAGAACCTGACGTCCATAGCAGCCATGTAGCGATGGACGTGCTCGTCCTCCTCCCTAACACGACGACGCACCACCTCCTGCGGGGCCGGCTCCCTCTGCACCTAATGTGGCCCACGCGAACGCCACCAAAGGAGATCAGGATTGACGATGGGACCCGAGGCCGGGTTCCTCACCAAGCGGCGCGCCCCTCCAGGTAGCACCTCCCAGTGCCAGCACCGCGGAGCCCAATCCCGGACATGGGTCAGCCGGACGTCGTCGCGAACGGGTCGACGGTGAGGATGCGGGCCGGGCATCGTCGAGAACAAATACTATATGCCCGCAAAAAGTAACATTTTTTAAATGATTGGATTGTGATAAATAAAATTCTATATGCAAATTCTAACAATTTGACATTAATCTAATTCATCTAACTAAAACTAATTCTAAAATTTCTAACATTTCTATATATATAACTAATATTTATATAACATTTCTAATATTTCTATAACTAAAAAACAGAAAAATTGCTAACATTTCTATAACTTAAAAACAGAAAAATTTATAACATTTCTATAACATTTCTAATATTTCTATAACTAAAAAACTGAAAAATTTCTAACATTTCTAATAATATTTCTATAACTAAAAAACAAAAAAAATTCTAACATTTCTATAAATATTTCTATAACTAAAAACATATAAATTACTAAAAATTTTACAACTAATTAACAACGTGTGTGTGTGTGTGTGTGGACATGGCGGCCGGGGCAGGCGCTCACCGGCGAGCGAGGCGACGGGGACGGGGACGGGCGGCGATGACGCGGATGGAGACGACGGGGACGGGGACGGCCGGGGCGGCGACGACGGGGACGGGGCGGCGACGGCTGGGACGGGGTGGCGACGGGGGCGTCGACGAGGGGTGGCGATGGGGGCGTCGACGGGGGCGTCGACGGGGGCAGCGACGGGGGGCGGCGGGCGACGGGGCAGAGGAGAAGAAGCATATGAAAACTGACGAAATTTCTAAGTGCTGCTTATATAGGATGGGCCTTTAGTACCGGTTGGAGCCACCAACCGGTACTAAAGGTCAAATTTGGCCAGCCCAAGCGGCGGGAAGCGCACCCCTTTAGTACCGGGTGGTGGCACCAACCGGTACTAAAGACCCCCCTTTAGTACCGGTTGGAGCCACCACCCGGTACTAAAGGGTGTGCGCTGCCAGGCGAGGGGCGCAGAAGTTTAGTCCCACCTCGCTAGTTGAGGAGAGCCAGGACCAGTTTATAAGCCCCGACGCGGGCACTGCATTGAGCTCCTCTCAATAGCAGGCCTTCTGGGCCTACCTCTCCTACTCTGCCTGTGGGCCTACTAGGCTTGCGGGCCTGCATCCTGGCCCAACTACAGGTTGGGTTTCTAGTCGTATGCAGGCCGCTCTGGCCCAGTAGGTGGGCTTTTTTATTTTCTTATTTTTTTGCTTTATTTATTTTTGGTTTATTTATTTTTGAGTAGTTTTTTGCTGTATTTAGAGTTTCTTTGGGAATATTTTTGCTTTAGGTACAAAAAATTACAAACTTTCTGTTAGTGCCGGTAGTTTACAAATTTGAATAGTTTACATTTTGAATTATTTGAAATTTGTGTGAATCACTAGTTTGTGAATAACTTAACTTTGAAAATAGATTTTCAGTGATTCTTTTTTCTTATGTTTAATATTAGTGTGTTTTATCATTATATTCAATTTGGTAATGCTTAGGTTATTTAAAAAATGAAATCCCTTTGTAACGGATGAGTTTTCGTCCGAAACCCTGATACTTCGAAAGAGATTGTCCATTTTATACACGAAGTGCATCCAGTTTTTGCGGTAACCCTCTCTACTTTTTTGCACATGCTATGTGGGTGAAATTATGATACCATGCCAACTTTCAACCTTTTCTGAGTTCATTTGAAATGCTTTTCAATTTCAGGGTCATTTAGCTGAAAAAATCAGTAAATGCATGAAAGAATTTGTTTGCACATAAAATTTCTTCACGTTTCAAATGCCAAAACACATAACTACCCTAACTATTACAGAGATTCCCTCCTGGGTGTGAAACACAGAAGAAAATGATGATAGTGAAGCCGATCACATCCCAGATCTTTGGGTGTGGAACTTTTTCTTCGCGTATGTCCCTTTGCGCCGTAGCCATGGAAAATCTTCATCATTTAACTGGATGCTCGGGTCAATATTCACTGTGAATGGAGCAATTTCATCAAATTTTCATAATCTTCTGACATGTCTGTCTTGTCATCCACTCCCACGATGTTTCTCTTCCCAGAAAGAACTATGTGGCGCTTTGGCTCATCGTATGATGCATTCGCTTCCTTATCTTTTCTTTTTCTCGGCTTGGTAGACATATCCTTCACATAGAAAACCTGTGCCACATCATTAGCTAGGACGAATGGTTCGTCTGCATACGCAAGATTGTTGAGATCCACTGTTGTCATTCCATACCGCGGGTCTTCCGTTACCCCATATCGTGTCATATTGACCCATTTGCACCGAAACAAAGGGACCTTCAAATCACGTCCATAGTCAAGTTCCCATATCTCCTCTATGTAACCATAATATGTTTCCTTTCCCGTCTTGGTTGTTGCATCAAAGCGGACACCATTGTTTTGGTTGGTGCTCTTCTTATCTTGGGCGATCGTGTAAAATGTATTACCATTTATCTCGTACCCTTTGAAAGTCATTATATTCAAAGATGGTAACTGGGACAGCGAGTACAGGTCATCTTCAATAGAGGCGTCATGCATGGTACGTGTCTGCAACCAGCCGGCGAAACTCCTGGTTTGTTCATGTGTAATCCAGTCATCAGACCGCTCCGGGTGTTTGGAGCGTAGAAAATTCTTGTGTTCGTCCATATACGGAGCCACCAAGGCGGAATTCTGTATAACTGTGTAGTGTGCTTCAGTGAGAGAATGTCCGTCCATACATATTTTTTGGTTCCCTCCTAGCGTGCCTTTTCCATCCAGTCTGCCCTTATGCCGCGATTCAGGAACACTAATCGGCTTAAGGTCAGGAATAAAGTCAATACAAAACTCAATGACCTCCTCATTTTCATGGCCCTTGGAGATGCTTCCTTCTGGCCTAGCACGGTTATGAACATATTTCTTTAAGACTCCCATGAACCTCTCAAAGGGGAACATATTGTGTAGAAATACAGGACCCAAAACGCTAATCTCTTCGCATAGGTGAACTAGGACGTTCGTCATGATGTTGAAGAAGGATGGTGGGAACACCAAATCGAAACTGACAAGACATTGCACCAAATCATTCTCTAACCTTGGTATGATTTATGGATCGATTACCTTCTGAGAGATTGCATTGAGGAATGCACATAGCTTCATAATGGCTAATCGAACGTTATCCGGTAGAAGCCCCCTCAATGCAACCGGAAGCAGTTGCGTCATAATCACGTGGCAGTCATGAGACTTTAGGTTCTGGAACTTTTTCTCTGCCATGTTTATTATTCCCTTTATATTCGACGAGAAGCTAGACAGTACCTTAATACTGAGCAGGCATTCAAAGAAGATTTCCTTCTCTTCTTTGGTAAGAGCGTAGCTGGCATGACCCTGATGTATGCCGTCTTTTCCATGCATACGTTGCTGGTCCTCCCGTGCCTCAGGTGTATCTTTTGTCTTCCCATACACGCCCAATAAGCCAAGCAGGGTCACGCAAAGATTCTTCGTCACGTGCATCACGTCGATTGCAGAGCGGACCTCTAGATCTTTCCAATAGGGCAAGTCCCAAAATATAGATTTCTTCTTCCACATGGGTGCGCGTCCGTCAGCGTCATTCGGAACAGGTTGTCCGCCAGGACCCTTTCCAAAGACTACCTTCAAATCCTTGACCATATCATGTACATCAGCACCAGTACGGTGGCGAGGCTTCGTCCGGTGATCCGCCTCACCTTTGAAATGCTTGCCTTTTTTTCTTACGGGATGCCTGCTCGGAAGAAATCGACGATGTCCCAGGTACACATTCTTCCTACAATTGTCCAAATATATACTGTCGGTATCATCCAAACAGTGCGTGCATGCGCGGTATCCCTTGTTTGTCTGTCCTGAAAGGTTACTGAGAGCAGGCCAATCATTGATGGTCACGAACAGCAAGGCCTTTAGGTCAAATTCTTCCCCCATGTGCTCATCCCACGCACGTACACTTGTTCCATTCCACAGTTGTAAGAGTTCTTCAACTAATGGCCTTAGGTACACATCAATGTCGTTGCCGGGTTGTTTAGGGTCTTGGATGAGCACTGGCATCATAATGAACTTCCGCTTCATGCACAACCAAGGAGGAAGGTTATATAAACATAGAGTCACAGGCCAGGTGCTATGGCTGCTGCTCTGCTCCCCAAAAGGATTAATGCCATCTGCGCTTAGACCAAACCATACGTTCCTTGCGTCATCTACAAACTCCTTCCCGTAATTTCTCTCAATTTTTCTCCACTGCGACCCGTCAGCAGGTACTCTCAACTTTCCATCTTTCTTACGGTCTTCTCTGTGCCATCGCATTGCCTTGGCATGCTCTTTGTTTTGGAACAAACGTTTCAACCGTGGTATTATAGGAGCATACCACATCACCTTGGCAGGAATCTTCTTCCTGGGGCGCTCGCCCTCGACATCACCAGGGTCATCGCGCCTGATCTTATAGCGCAATGCATCGCATACCGGGCAAGCGTTCAAATCCTCGTACTCACCGCGGTAGAGGATGCAGTCATTAGGGAATGCATGTATCTTCTGCACCTCTAACCCTAGAGGGCAGACAGCCTTCTTTGCTTCGTATGTACTCTCGGGCAATTCGTTGTCCTTTGGAAGCATATTCTTTATCATTACCAGCAACTTTCCAAATCCCTTGTCAGATACACCATTCTTTGCCTTCCATTGCAGCAATTCCAGTGTGGTGCCCAACTTTTTCTTGTCAGCTTCGCAATTCGGGTACAACAATTTCTTGTGATCCTCTAACATGCGCTGCAACTTCTTCTTCTCCAAATCACTTGCGCAGTTTCTCTTTGCATCGGCAATGGCCCGACCTAGATCATCAGCGGGCTCATCTGATGCCTCTTCTTCAGCTTCTTCCCGCATTGCCGGCTCAGCTTCTTCCCCCATTGTTGTATCATCGTATTCAGGGAACCCATGGCCAGGATAGTTGTCGTCATCCTCTTCTTCTTCATTGTCTTCCATCATAACCCCTCTTTCTCCATGCTTGGTCCAAACATTATAGTGGGGCATGAAACCGGACTTAAACAGGTGGACGTGAATGGTTCTTGACGTAGAGTAATTGTGATCATTCTTACAAACTAAACATGGACAAGGCATAAAACCATCCGCCCGCTTGTTTGCCTCAGCCGCAAGCAGAAAAGTTTGCACGCCATTAATGAACTCGGGAGAGCATCGGTCATCGTACATCCATTGTCGGCTCATCTTCATTACACAACACCGAATAGACCAAATTAATACAAGTTCATACATAAAGTTCATACATAAAGTTCATACAAGACTTAAATGCAACAAACAAATAACTCTCTAACTAAAGAATTTAAATGCAACAACAAATGCGATCAAGATCGCAACTAAGGTAACAATTGATCCAACAGCATAATGATACCAAGACTCACTATCAATGGCATATTTTCTAATCTTTCTAATCTTCAAGCGCATTTTCTCCATCTTGATCTTGTGATCATCGACGACATCGGCAACATGCAACTCCAATTCCATCTTCTCCCCCTCAATTCTTTTCAACTTTTCTTTCAAATACTCGTTTTCTCTTTCAACTAAATTTAACCTCTCGACAATAGGGTTGGTTGGAATTTCTGGTTCACAAACCTCATAGACAAAAATATCTATGTCAACTTGATGGGCATAGTTTGTCATAAACACGAAATGCAACAACTAGTTTTAAAAGAGAATATACCACATCCGAATCATAACAAGGACGAGGGCCGACGGGGACGGATATCAAAACCATGGCACTATGTATAACAAACAACGTACGGGTAAGATAATTATACGAGTAACTATATATCCAAATCACACAAACATCAATTTGGTAATGTAAAACATTCATGAACAAGAGGCTCACCACAAGGTGGTGCCGGCGACGGAACGGTGCGGGCGATCGACTGTGGTTACGACGGAGATTTAGAAGGCACTAAGTAAACCACACCTACATATGCAAACTAAGTGTTAGTTTTGACCACAAATTGCATATAAATCAAATACTGGCACATATATTTTCTACCAAATTACTAAACTCATAAATTAATCACTATACAAAGCATTGCAAGAGCTAATCTAGCAATGAGAGATGAAAGGACAAAGTTACTAACCTTTGTGATCATTTGAACGGATGGGGGCCTTCAAATCTTGACAAATTTTGGGCAAAATGTGTGATGAGCTCGAGAGGAAGAGGGGAAGAACAGAGAGGAGAGGGGAAAGGGGAAGAACAGAGCGAGCTCGGGTGGACGAAGGGCTTATGTAGGACGACCTTTAGCACCGGTTCGTGCCATGAACCGGTACTAAAGGTGCTGGAGGGGCCCCGGACTGACAACATCCTGCCACCACTCACTTTAGTACCGGTCCGTGGCACGAACCGGTGCTAAAGGTCAGCCACGAACCGGTACTAATGAAAGTGGCTGGCTAGCCGTTGGAACCGGCACTAATGCACACATTAGTGCCGGCTCAAAAGCAAACCGGCACTAATGTGCTTGACATTTGACCCTTTTTCTACTAGTGGAGAATGATTACCCTAATTAATTAAGATTTAAATGTGTTAGACCAGACCAAGATGGATTAGTTTTGATGTATATTTTAGGTTAAAAAATGTCAAACCTTAATATTTAGAGGAAGCTTTACGTATGTTTGTATTGTGGGTTGTGCTCTGGCATGCCTCTTTCTTGTTTTGCTCTGTTCTATTTTTTTGCTTATATGGTGCTCTCTTTCTTTTTATTAGCAGAAATTTCAGCTAGAGCATGGAACAAAAGAAAGCTTGAACAAAACATTGTGTGCCGGCTCAAAGGCTTGGTTCATGAGGGCGACAGTAAGATGTGTGGACAGTTAATAACCAAGTGGCTAACTTGAAGTTCTTTCGTTGTTCTTGCATATGTGTGAATTTTCTTTCCTCGCTACCTATGCCGCCAGAGAAATCTCCAGTTATTCTGTTTCAGATTACATGACCTGCTTCCTTTTCTTCTCTATGCACAGATTATTTCTCCGAGCTACAATTTCAGATTGTCAGTAGTTGATCCATGTGGAGGTAAGAAAATTTGTGTGATGTTTCTTGCTATATCAGTTTTCGATAAGACTTTTCACTGAATAGATATATCGAGTTGATACAATCGTATTGAAAGAAACCCCGGCCTCTGCATAGCTAGATGCACACAGCCAAAAAGTCCAGAGCACCCTAAAAATAAAATAATTCGATACAATGCCAAGCAATAAATTGTGTCCAGCCTAAGAAGCGGTAGACCCTATCCGTAAATCACACCGCCATCCATGTGGGTAGAAAACCTCCCTGGCCGTACGCTCCAGCCGTGTAGATGCCATCATAAAAAGGTTCATGTCCTCCGGCTTCTGCAGGATAGACCACGTACGGAGCCATCGTGTACAAGCATGGATAACCTGCATAGGAGATGAGACACATTTATTGTTAAAAACCACATCATTCCTGGTAAGCCACATTGCCCAGCATAAGGCCGCTGCTCCCACAAGAATATGTGCAGAAAATTGTTAATGAGTTAATGAGTATTTGCAGCTATGTTCGCCATATGCGTTTTGTTCTCATGTTATTTACAAATAGTTATGCTTATTGGCTGTTAGTTATGATGATGGACTCTCGGTCTGAGGCAGACAACATATTAGGAGATGACGATCTTGAAGGAAAGGTAAAACTAGACATGGCATATTACATACACTTTCCTGATGAATACTAAATACAGTTTGATCACGGATATAGTTGACGTTAAAAGGTCTAACTTTAAGAGGCTCATGTATTTTGTTTTACTTTTAGTGCTGAAAGCTTAGGCAATCATGTATCAATGTGTATGCTCCAAACAAATATGGCATAACCTCTGGAATTATATTGCTGATGCCTAGAGGATTCCAGAAGCGCATTGATTTAGAACTATGTAAATTTGTATCTCTGGTAGGAAGCTTGCATTATATTCTTGCCGCTGAGATTGGGTTTTAGAGGAGATGAAGGTACCAGTAAGCTAGGTCTTTATGGATAGCAGTTCAAATGGATTTGGTCAAGGTTGGTCTTTTGGCTCCCTACTAATGACATTACAAATATCTGCCACGTCTCTTGATCGCTTCCCGTTAGACGGAATATCTAAATTGTTTCTTTTTGCGCAGAGTTGGGTTTTTAGACTAAGACAAATTTACTAATTTATCACCAAACCTGAAATTAATAACAGCAAAACTGAAATGTATTAAAAAGATAAAGTTCTAAGTTCTTTTACACATGCTCACCTTTTGTTTTGAAGCAGTTCACTCGATCTCACAACTAGATTGGGTCATATCTTATAATGTAGTGTGCTACCCTTTGCTTCTATTGCTAGCAGGGGTCATATCTTGGTCAATGCATTTTTTATATGAATCAGTCACACTGTCAATTGGTTTCTTACTCACACCTGCCTATAGGACTGACTATTGCTTTGCCACAGCAGAGTTTGCAAAGGAATGGGCGCTTCCTGAGGTGACCTCTGCCGTGTGACGACAGTGGATGATAGCATCGGCTACAAAACCGCAATGTTCAGGTACGTTCCTCGCCTCCGTGGTCATCGAGCCCAAAGTTATGTATGTCATGCTAGGGTTGTTCACTTGCTATGTACAAGAATTGCTCCTGTCCTGTGTTTTGTTTACTTCCTGGACATATGTTGCTATGGTTTATGTGGTGCTTGCTTGCACGGTAAATCATTTGGGGGTAGCTAGATATAAACATGTTTGTTGCTGTTTGATGCTCTTGTGTACTGGTTAATTAGGATTCTACTCCTTAATTGTTGATCTACTATTGATATGCCCCCTACTTTAGTTAGTGCTCTAAGTGTTTAACTAAGCTACTAAGTTTCAGCTACTATAACCATGTTGAACCGAATAGTCCCGCTGCACTACTATGGTTGATGCAATATTAAGAGCGGCACAACACTACGCCTCCTTTGGATAGATATGCTTACTTGAAGCTACACTTCTGTTTATTCTTTGGCATTAGTACATGAGTGGTTGCTCTATTTCACTAGATGACCCATTGCACCGATGGCGCAAGGGGCGAGAGCAAGGAAAGTATTGAAAGAGTGAACATAAATATATTTAGGGACATATTGGAACACATGGATTATTCATAACACATAGTGTTCTAAGAAGCTTATGATAGAATATTTACAATGCTATTAGGAAGGAATGCGGATAGGCAGAGATACATCTTATAGGCATTATGAAGTGATGGACATTAACCAACGTGATTGGTGGATGTTTCATCGGCGCTGAAGACTTGTGTTTTTCTTTCTGCTGATGCTCAAGAGATTCACACTTTTGCTGGAGCAGCTGCATCTTGTCGTAGTTTATTTCCTGCAGCACTTTACTGTGGATGCTTGTGGTGATTATCTAACCATCAATTTTCTCACTTCTTAGAACAAAATATCACAAGAGAGGTGATTATCTAACCTTTTCATTAAGAAGAAAATAGAATTAACAGGAGACAACGAGTAGTATGGACCTGAGCGGCATTAGAGGCACCATATGACCTCTAATTCCTAACCATGCATTCCAAATAACTATATAAATGATACCCCGGACTTTTTACACTTTGTTGAGCAAGACTTGGCTTTTTACACTTTGTTGATCAGATTAAGTCTATAACAAAGAAAATAGTAGATACATGAGGCCAGTGTTGCTTGCGGAGATGTAAATGGAAGGTAAGCAGAACTTAACATTTACCTGTTCTGAACTGGATGGTCGCTGCTTATAGTTTTTTCAAAGGGGTTGATGACCTTCTCCTGTGTAAGGCAAAAATCAAGCAATCAACAACCCATAAAAAAAATTGTAGCCTGCCACAATCACATGGTCAGCAACTGAAAAAACCATAAATTACCATCTAGACCCTCAGCTTTTGCAACACAGATTTATTATGTAAGAAATATAGATATGAAAATGATCTAAAAATATAGACTCGAACAAAATTTAGCAAAGAACTCACTTTAGAGTATCTAGTAATTACTAATGAAGTATATTAAAATGATAGAGATATAATCAATTAATCTCTGGTAGATGAGAAGTTGGAGTACATACCAACCTAAGTAAAGCAAACCTTGAAATCTAAATGTCGTAATAAAGCTAGTGGTTCATAACCGAAAGTAGCAATGGGCATATAGCATGCTCCTAGACATCCCATAATGATTTTAGCACCCTCGTGCACATCTAAAATTTTAATGCATAGTGGCTTTGGCTAATTGAATTGCACCTAGCTGCATTTGTTAAGCAACTTGACATAGACCTATGTCACCAAACTGCAACAGGAGTCTACCACAAGTTGAAGTTGCTGAAGAATAAACTCCGAATCCACTGCTAATTCAGGAGTGAATTATCCATTCAAATTGTAGAAGTGTGTTGTGTTGGTTAGAAAAATCCAGTGGCATAAGGCATACTTAATTTAACGGCAAAAAGCGTGACACTTTAATTCAATCACAAACTTGAGCAATGTTAGGAAAGCAACTTGTATTCCCATGGGGCCGTAGGCCAGTATATATACATGTACAGGTGCAGGTAATATGCAGAAAACCCTTTATACAATGGGGTAAAGACAAAAGGCTACATGTCTATATATATATATAACTCTAACAAGCAAAACATCCAAAATCATGTATAACGATAGGGTAAAAATAGTAGATGGAGAACCCTATGCACGAGATCATCCATTCAACTGATGGGAAAATCTAAAAACAAAATGTGCACATCCCACTGAGCATTTCATCAAACACCAACTGTGAATCCACTAAATGGGCAACTTACTTATTGTTACATATTTTATAAAATTTATTGTTAGAACAAAATGCCCTTTATCAAACTGGTCGGACCCCCTTCCTTGGACCCTGCACAAGAAGGAGCTACATGCAATGTGATGCCCTTTATCAAACTGGCCACCTGCAACCTTCAAATTTTGGCATATGCAATGTTCTAAATAGTAGTAGCTTTCAATACTCACTGAACATGACACCCTTCTGTTATTTGATTTCCCTTTTATTATTTGAATTGCTACTTGATTCCTTTGCATCCTTTACTAAAGTGCTAGAACTAATGAAACACATGTTAGCTCGATCCAGCTCCGATAAGAATAAGGTACTGGACTTCACTGATGATTGGAGCTTGAAGCTAAATATGTGAAAAAGAAGGTCCAGGACACATGAAACTGAACAAGACGCAAGAGAATGGCCATACCTCTGTTTCACGGGATCCATATCTCTAAGCTCAACAAAACTCTTGTGTGGCAGCTCAGCTCTATTGTGACCTGCACAAATGTTCTCAGTACTTGTCGTAGAGATCCATAAGCAGCAAAATCCACAGGCACTCCCCGTAGAAATATCTTTGCAAGACACCTCTTTTTGTATGAAATGCACATGGGCAAAGATGTCACATATTATGCACATTTTCAAACATCCATTCCCATGCTTCCATGACGAAATCATACATTTGAGTGGGGGAAATGGAATAAAGCTAGGCTTTTATGGGTCGAGAATAGACCGGCTTGAGGAGGAGCTCACTTTGTAATTTAGACCTATGAATACCTTTTTTCTGTTCCATCTTCTTGCACTCACTACTGGAATTTGCTTATTTGCCGTCTGCCTATTCTTTGCCGTCACCTTGCGAAAAACGGATGGCAAAGAACTGGCTGATGGCAAAGAATGTCTTTGCCATCAGCCAATTCTTTGCCGTCTGCTAGCGGACGGCAAATAATCTTTGCCGTCGGCTGGCGGACGGCAAAGAGAGAGGTGGGCCCCACTAACGAGCTGTTTAGAAAAAAACCTAACGGCCCCCCTCTTTGCCGTCCGCTAGCAGACGGCAAAGAAAGTGGCCAAGTTAACGCCCGTTAGCTAGGATCTTTGCTGTCTGCTGGCGGACGGCAAAGAACCGTGCCCTAACTAAAATCAACATCGACGCCCGCCTGCGCCCCACATCTGTCCCTCTCTCTCTCCGCCCGCGCCCGAGCCACCGCCGCCCCGCACCATCCCGCCCCCGTGCCGCCGCCGCCCCGC